>NC_079547.1:580000-625000 GCF_015846415.1 Triplophysa dalaica | reverse complement strand
CCTCTCTCTCTCACGCATGTCTCACCCTTCACTCTGTATCTCGCTCTCACTCCTTCTCAACCTCTCAACCCCCATTCTCTCTTGTTGTCTCTCACTCTCTCACCCTCTCAATCTCACTCTCTCACTCATGTTTCAGTATCTCACTTTATCTCTGTGTCTCACTCTCTCACCCTCTCTCTCTCTCTCTCTCTCTCTCTCAATCTCACTCTGTCCCTCATGTATCACCCCCTCCCTCTCTCGGTGTCTAACCCTCTCTCTCTCACGCATGTCTCACCCCTCACTCAGTATCTCGCTCTCGCTCTCACTCTATCTCACCCTCTCCCTTTATCTCTCTGTGTCTCACTCTCTAACTCTGTCTCACTCTCTTTGCTCTCTCACCCCTCACTCTCTCTTGGTGTCTCTCACTCGCTCTCCGTCAGTGTCTATCTCACCCTTTCACTCGCAGAGTCTCACTCTCTCTCTCACTCTGTCTCACCCTCTTACTCACACACTCTTTGTCTCACACTTTGTCTCACCCTCTCACTTTCTCTCCATCTGTGTCTCACTGTCTCTCTAACCATCTCATTCGCACACACTCTCTCTCGTCGCACTCTCACCCCCTCACTCTCTCTCAGTGTCTCTCTCTCTCTCTGTCTCACCCTCTCACTCACACAATCTTCTCACCCTCTCACTTTTTTTCTTCGCACTCTCACCCCCTCACTCTCTCTCAGTGTCTCTCTCTCTCTCTGTCTCACCCTCTCACTCACACAATCTTCTCACCCTCTCACTTTTTTTCTTCGCACTCTCACCCCCTCACTCTCTCTCAGTGTCTCTCTCTCTCTCTGTCTCACCCTCTCACTCACACAATCTTCTCACCCTCTCACTTTTTTTCTTCGCACTCTCACCCCCTCACTCTCTCTCTCAGTGTCTCTCTCTCTCACTCTCTTTCTTTGCACTCTCACCCCATCACTCTCTCTCTCCGTGTCTCTCTCTCTCTCTGTCTCAGCCACTCATTCACACAATCTTCTCACCCTCTCACTTTCTCTCTCTGTCTCACTCTCTCTCGCTCTCACTCTGTCTCGGCCCCTCACTCTCTCTCTGTGTCTCTGTCTCTCTCTCTCACTCTGTCTCACCCCCTCACTCTCTCTCAGTGTCTCTCTCACTCTGTCTCCCCCTCTCACTCTCTTTCTTTGCACTCTCACCCCATCACTCTCTCTCTCAGTGTCTCTCTCTATCAGTCTCAGCCTCTCACTTTCTGTCTCACTCTTTCTCGCTCTCACTCTGTCTCAGCCCCTCACTCTCTCTCGGTGTCTCTCTCTCTCACTCTCAACAAACTAAAAGAAGGTGATATGTGTGATTACCGATGATGCCGCTGTCTTTGCTTTCCAGGGTGGAGCTGGGTGTGGTGATGATGGTGGAGGTGACAGGTGTCAGGTGATTCTCAGAAGACGGGCTCTCTGCGCTGGGAGACGCCGTACTGCTGGTAAGAGTTGAGCAAGCACTTACACCCTGACTGGACACTACACACTGCACACACAGAGAGAGAGAATCACAACAATAAAAACAGAGTTAACACAGGGAGTGAAAAGAAAACAAGCGAGCAGATTAATATTCAAACCAAACTCTCAGGTCCATACAAGGGCAAGCATCAAAATACTCAAAATCTTTCCAGTCTGCATCTGTTTCAATGTAAACAACCAACATCATGCTTTCAGAATCACATCCAGTACATCAGCATCAATCATTCGAGTATTCAAGTTTAACATTTCACTGCAAGTTGTGCATGTTTACAAAGTGTACATGACAAGACAATTCTTGAATCTTGAAGTCCCCCCTCTGATTGGTCAAGCTGAGCCAGTCTTTTGTGATCGGTCGACCGCTTTGAGCATGTGTTGAGATGTCCCGCACATAGCCCTGTGTTCCAGGGTGAATGTCAATTTTTGGATTCATGATGTCACTAACCCAGGAAAAGATTGCTGTAGTCCCAACGAGCCGTTCATTGTGACAGACGTTGTGTACACACAAACAGCTAAACTACTCACTAACTTGATTTAAAGAAGTGAAATTCCATCAAACCTCCCCTTTAATGCTTCACCCCAGGATGAAAGCTAAGACTTATGGGTAATCTGCCATTTTACAAAATGATGATTCTATGTGCTGTGTCTCCTGTTTTCATACAAAGGACATCAAAGTCACACAGTGTCCTCCCTCACACACACACTTCATCCTCCTGCACTCTTATATAGGTCATGAAGAGTGATGATGTGTGTTTGTGTGTGTGTGATCAGTGTACCGGAGCCCAAGTCTCTAGAGAACTGTTGCCTGCCAGCAGTTCACCAATGAAGGACTCTCATCTCTCTACACACTTACTGTATAAACACACAAGCGCGCACACGTGCGCACACACACACACACACCTGAGAGAGACGGTTCTTTACACATGCTTTTTCCGCCATGTAGACTATAAATGTAGCTCCGCCTATTTTACTCCAGTTTACACCAATCATCTTACTGAAGAGAAAGTGTATGACCCCTGACCTCCAGACGCAAAACACTTTGTCTTCTGTTCTAAAACACCAAACACACATCTAACATATACTGTTTCAGAAGCCAGAAAGCTTGTTTTTGATCACAAAGAGGAGATCAAATCATTTCTGACGGTATGTGACTGATGGAGTGAATCGTCAGCCAATAACAACGACAGTAGCTGTGAATGCTGCGTGCATCAAAACCTCTGGCTGTGGAAGCCTCTTAAGATCCACTGAGATCCCAGAGACAAGACTGATGATGATGAACACACACACCTTCCCTAGATACTCAAATTTAAGAATATCAAAAAAGTGTCTATACATAAAGACAGAGAAAGAAACGCAGGTGAACACAGATGAAAGACATCAGCGCACAGCAGAAATCTACCAGTTCAGATCTCAAAGATTTCTGCTCCATCTTCAAATATTGATCTGTGAAAGATGTGAAGATGCGGCTCATCCGACTCGCTCGGAGAGAAAGTGTGAATGTGAGAGAGAAACACATCCAACAGGCGTTGAGATCCATGCATCTGATTAATCAGCCCTCGTATCTGAGTGCTTCAACATCACAACACATCATAACACAACACAACCGCAATAACAGAGAAAAGACCACTTTGAAACACTCTTGAAACTCTTTTATAAGGATGTTTTTGTCCAGATCTTGTGTGTGTGTGTGTGTGTGTGCGCATGCGTGTGTCAGGGTGTGTGTTTACCTGTTTCTCCTCCATGTTTGTTGCTGATGAGGTGGGGATGGCGTCTCCCAGCAGGAAACCCAACCGTGTCATGAGCTCCTGGACAGCCGGGGAGGAGCCAGACTCGGCCGTCAAGAGCAGCTCTACACACACACACACAGAGAGAGAGAGAGAGAGAGAGTGAGAGAGAGTGAGTGAGAGAGTGAGAGAGAGAGTGAGAGAGAGAGAGAGAGAGAGAGAGAGAGAGAGAGAGAGAGAGAAAGAGAGAGTGAGAGAGAGTGAGAGAGAGTGAGAGAAAGAGAGAGTGAGAGAGAGTGAGAGAAAGAGTGAGTGAGAGAGAGAGAGAGAGAGTGAGAGAAAGAGTGAGTGAGAGAGAGAGTGAGAGAGAGAGTGAGAGAGAGAGTGAGAGAGAGAGAGAGAGAGAGGACGAGAGTTAAAGGTTGGGAAGTATGTCTGTCAAAGCCCACACTCACATGCAACATGACTACAGGTACACACACATACAAACGCAACACACACACACACAAACGCACACAAGTGACAGATGTCAACATTCATCCTAATAAACAGAAGACCGTTCAGCTTAAATCCTAAAATCAACAGGAATCTAGAACATGAAGCAAATCCGTCCTAACTCACCAAAATCCACAAGCACTGGTGTGGCACTCACTGCTCTCAGTCTCCACTGCTCTCTCTCTCTCTCTCTCTCTCTCTCTCAATCCCTCCCTCTACCCCTCCTCTTTGTTGCCCTGGATCTCTCTCTCTCACTGTTGCCAGCACACGCAGTTACTACCAAGCAAGTTTTCATCAGTGAATCAGCTGCTCTGTGTGTGTGTGTGTGTGTGTGTGTGTGTGTGTGTGTATAGGTGTGTATAAGTGTGTGTGTGTGTGTATGTGTGTGTGTATAGGTGTGTGTGTGTGTGTGTGCGTGCATGTGTGTGTGTATAGGTGTGTGTGTGTGTGCGTGCATGTGCGTGTGCGTGTGTGAGAGAGAGGACTGGGTGTGAATCTGAATGAGCAGAGATCTCACTCCCTATGCCGCTCTCATTCTCACATACACACACACACACACTCTCCCTCAACCGCACAATTCTCCACTGATCACATTAACACACTCAGAATCAGTCGCTCACACGTGTGTTAAAATAACTCACTGACTTATGTCAGCAATAACATCAAACACTAACAGATTATATTTGAAGGTGAATCGATCGAATCCCACCGGATAAAATCAAGCCCCGCCCACCATCATTATGCTTCGTTGCTAGGTGGTTATATTCCAGTCTATATCATTTTTCAACTATTTGTTTCTGTCTGTCCAATCACATGTGCAATCATTTAGAAATGTAATAACAACCAGGAACGTCTGTTTGCGACAAAATAAAACACAAACACAAGTGTCAGAGGAACAATTGTGAGACAAACGCAAAAATGTAAAACATGTAGTGATAACTGTGGATATGTTGTGTGTTTGAAACAATGAAGCATCTCTGAGGGGACGACTGTTCATTATCATACTGCACACAATCAGCAACATGCGCACACATGCAAACACACGCACACACATTAACTGTGTGTGCGCTTCTGTTTGTTCTTCTGATTGTTTGATTGATCCACACAAACTTTCCAAACTGTGATGTGCAGGGCAGTAATAGAACACATATTGATGTAATTCAGACACAAAGGATCTCTCTTTCTCACTTCCTCAGCTCGCCTCTAAGACTGTAAATCAGCCTTGATTTCCCTTGCATGACGTTTTCATTTTCCAGACACTGAAATCTATTTGCATGCTAAAAAGACCCCCAACACACACACAAACAAACACACACATGTACGCGCACACACACACACACACACACACACACACACAAACGCACACACATACACACACACTTCCATCTGCTCTCATTATACAGCCTCTTTCTTCCATATACAGATGATCAAATGATGGAAATACCTCCCAAGAACACATGCAGGTGAGGACGGAGTAAAGAATTGTGGGAAGTGTGTTTGTGGGAGTGGGAGTGGGAGAGACCCAGACTCAAGAGATGTGAGGGAGATATGGAGATCTGAGCATGTGTGTGTATGGTGGGGGAGGTGGAGAAGAGGACGATGGACAGAGGGCGAGAGAGAGGAAGTGAGAGACAAGGGAGGAAAATGTGAACATTTGGACTGAGAAAGAGAGAGAGAAAGAGAGGGGGAGAGAGAAAGAGAGAGGGGGAAAGAAAGGGAGAGAGAGAGGGAGGAAGAGAGACAGAGAGAGAAAGAGAGAGAAGGTCAGGAGTTCACTATATAGAATAAAACTGTCCTGGGCTTTAGTAAAACAGAGAGTTTCTCTTCTGGATGCTGATTGGTCAATACAGCTGTGCTATAATACATGATGCAGCCAATGTATGACCTCTGCACGAGCATTAAAGGTCCAGGGTGTCATTCTATGGGGGATCTCTTGACAGAAATGTAATATAATAAATATCATCTTAGAATGAGTTCCTTCTATCTACACTCCACTTGTCCCCTCACATGGATTTCATCATCATTCATCTTGTTGTTTCTACAGTAGCCCTAAACGGACACACTTCTCTACAGAACGCTTTGTAAATAGGTTGGCTGCGTCCAAAATGGCAAACTGTAACAGTACACACTGAATGTGAATAATTATCTACCCAATCACCGTTAAAACAGCATGTTCTATATAGCATGAGTGGGAATAGTATGAATAGATTTCAGACATACTGCATTCGCAATGTATTATGGTCATTAGACCTTTATGCTCTTTGACTCATGACGTACTAACAACAACCTGTGCGTGAGCGTTGATAAAAACATAATTTAGTCGCGAGAAATTCTTTTATTGGCACTTACATTAAAAACTGACGTCCGCCTTAAAGTTTTCCGCTAGATTTATTTGATTTACTTTTGAAATGTGACAATTGCTCAGATCCCGTGGCATCATGGGAAAGAAAAGTGTCCATCCGATCCACACTCACGAATCTCGGCGGAAGTAATAGACCATCCGGGTATCTCTCTCTAACTGTTTTTTTGCATACTGAGGTTTCGGACATACTATTCACAACTCATTTTCGCTCACTACCACTAGATGCTGCTTAAAGCTTCACATTGCTGATTTAAGACCTTTAAGATCTGGTGAATTTGATCATGAGATCATAGAGAGAAACACACTTGACATGTGAAGATGCCGAGGCAGCTAAAATTCAATGACACTAACGGATAAAACCTAACTCTGAATGAACCAGAGCACTTACACATACCTCTGAATGAAAAGACAAAATAAAGTCAACAACATGTCACCATTCATTCATCAGCAGCTACTGTGTCGCAAAAATAAAGCGAGCGTTTGTTAAACATCCACGTCTGTTCTCTAAAAGTTCAGCCGGAGCTTAGTCACAGTTGCTTTTATTAGTGAACTAGATGTTTATATGGCACATGAGTTAAAGATCTTTTCAGATGACAGAGCTGCTTTAGTAAAAGCCTCATCACACAACAGACTTTGATGACGGGGTTTGTAAAGCCCACACATCAGTAATAACACATTACGTCATGTTGCTTTAACTGTCATGTTGTCAAGCGTCACCCTGAAAAATACATTTCATTTTAAACACTGACAGCAACTGCTTGTTTATTTGATTTAAAGGTGCAGGACGCTGGACTAGTGGACATTTGTGATTCAAGAACAAAACTGAGTGATTTGGAGAGGAACATTCTGCTCTTCTGTATGGATTCAGGTGTTACATATGAACTTCTTTTCTTTGTTTCTATAACATTATTTAAAGAGAACATAACAAGGGATTTTTAAGGTCCCACTTTGGTTTTTGTAGTGTCCCAAGTTTGTACATAGAAGGTGTTAAACACTATTATTTGGTAATAATAGTCAGTTATTACCTTACTTCTTGACTGACTATCAAATGATTCGTTCCGTGATTCATCTGTCTAATCCCCTCCTTTTCCGCTAGCATATTCTGCTGTGATTGGCCTGCAGCGAATGAGGCTCACAAGCTACATTGTTCAGGGGAGAAGAGGGAAGTTTTCGCAGGCAGTCCTAGCAAATGTAGGCGGGGACTATATGTAAGGATGTACATCTGCGGCGGTTGGAGAATTGGACTAGATACGACTTGTTTGCGTTATCCAGAGTCGACTCCCTTTTTTCCAAGACAATAACTTTGTTATTCATTCACCTTCGGATTTACAATTTGGACGTTTACATTCAAACACGGCAACATAACACACTGGATGAAATGACATTTTCATGATCTAATGTTATGAACTCTTTAAGTATTTAAGTTAGTGATAATTTACATGCAGCCGGTTGTTATGGCAGAAATAATCCCTGACAGTGTGATCAGGACGTGATTTTTTTGCCGATAACAGCCGGCTTCTTGTACATTATCCCGCTTATAACACGGCTACTTGCCACATAAGAAAAAAATTGACATAAAATGTGAATTTGAAATATGTGATTAGCTCATTTTGACAGAATGCAGACCTTCAGCGAGGAAAAGCCGTTTAGTTTCGGTTCAATTGCTACGAACAGGCAAATTAGTTTAATCATTTGTAAATATAATTTCATATATGTTATTAAAATACATATTTATATGTTTTTTTGTGTAACATTAAACTGACCCTCTCAAAATAATTTTCAGCATCCGGGTTAAAGGGTGTAATTAGTTTTGAGCTATTGTTATTTGAAAATATCAACCCTTGGAATGTCTGCCAAATCGGAATCAAGCATTCAAATGAGCCAGGTTATAAATTACGTTAAGATATTCCACAGGGATTTAAAAAAAATATGGTCACTTCTAACAATAAATTGAGTAATTTAACGTAGAGGATCTTTAAGAGAGTGTTTGTTCCTGAATTTGCAATTCAAAAATAAAAACAAGGGATTGTCAGCTGTGTTTTTAAGTATTTATAAAGCACGCATGCATAACTGTTTAACTAACAGGCAAAAACACACTTGTCATTAAAATCAAGGCTCATTAAACTTTACTGCGTTTTCTTTGGCCGAGCGTTTATTTCAGACAAACACAGCAACCTGGCCGAGTCTAGTGGTTTCATTTTGGGTCAAATGAGTTTTTCCTATAAAATGACATTTAAATTACAGCCCTGTCCAGCCAGGGTTTATTTTCTGCGTTTAATGGCCGAAACACATGCAGTCGGGTGAAAGCACAGATCGGGATGGAGATGTAGGGCGGTGTGGAGTGATCTGGGTAAATCATTACAACTGAATGATGGACATTATCATTCACAAACACAACACACACACAATGTTGCCATAGAGATCCATCACAATTCAAAACCGTGACTCTAGCGTGTGTTTTAGGATGTCCAAGACAACTAAAACAAAATCTTGTGAAATGAGCATCTTCTGTAGTCAGTTATTTCTCTAAAGACCCTCAAAGTCTGTAGTATTTCTCTTTTAGTGTCCAATATATGAATTGCAACAAATCAAATCCGAATCAAAGTCTAATGCAGGTCTGGATTTAAGCCAAAGAGTGTCTGCATGACGTGTGATGAAGGCTGAAATCTCCCATGATTCTTTGCTCTTTGTCATGTGAATAACAATCAATATAACTGAGAGTCCATTCTGAGGCATGTCAAAGGGCAACAGGACAATGAACATCTGACCGTGTGAAAGTCAAAGTGACCTGTGTCAGGAGTGATATCATCTGCATCCGCTTCTCTCTCATCATGTCTTTATCATCAGATGGAGGAGGTGTGACCGCTTCATCAGTTATTAATAATTTGTACACACACCAATATTTGGAGATGGTACATTTGTAAAATGCCAAAGCAGGCATGATGGTGGACTGAAATAAAACAAGGACGTCCAAGATGACCCAAAAACAAAACAGGAGAGCCCATGTGCATCGGTACATCTGTGACATTCAGCAGGTTAACATCTCTGTATAAAAGATCACGTGATGATGATCAGGAGCACAGGACAGAGGTCTGGGATTGAATATCTGAGCAGAGGATGAGAGAAAAGAGAAAGAGCGAGCGAGTGAGAGATGCTCACACACACACTGAGAGGGAGAGAGAGAGAGAGAGTTAAATCTTTTCAGATGTGATTGTAATGTTGGCTGATCTGTGATACATGTGTGTGTGGATCTGTCCTGTACTCTCACATAGATTCAAGATTAAACGTGATGTGTGTGATTGTGTTTCTGTAATGATTTGAATTCCTCCTGCTCTCACTGAGGGACTTACAATACCAGCTTATTATATAAACATAATAAACAAATGAAGATATCACCAAACAAACAAAAGACAAGACACAAAACAAACAAATCCTTCAGTCTGAGGTATCTAATGTAAACAATATGTTATAACTTCACAATGAGTGCTGAATACCAGATAAGTTATTATAAATATTAAAAAACACCAAGAATTTCAGTAAAAAGAGTCATGTTCACATGCTATATTGACAGTTTAGATGTTAAGAAATGGTGCAGACTGCCACCTGCAGAAACACAGAAGTCATTACAGGAATATAATACTGCTATTGAGCTTGAACTATTAGAAGCAGAGGAAACCGCTGAGAACCCTTCTGACCGGTTATGAGATAAAAGTCTGAAAATCTGAAAGAAACCAGATCTATAATCACCTACAGCAGGGGTGTTCAAACTTTAAGAAGGCAAGGACCACAAATATGATCAACCTTTTGTGAAGGACTCCCTTTTCAAAAATATATATCAATCTTTATTTTTTTCAGTGTAAAGAAACGTTTAAAATTTGTTAGATAAATAGTGAATAGCATATTATAGAGACAACACACTTCTAAACCTAAAAAGTCGGGAACAATTTCACTTTGAGTCCCAAAAAAGAAACTACCGTGAGAAAAAAAACTCACAAGAAAGATTAAAATATAATCACTTCTGGAAACTATCCATAGCAAAAAAGCAGATAAACACTATGGACTTTTATCATTTTTTCTTTATCTTTTTTCCTAGAAAAGGAACCCGTTCTGGGGAATCCCTTTCAACCTTCTGGAGGCCCCCTGGGGTCCCCGGATCCCAGTTTGAAAACCCCTGACCTACAGTATCTTCCGGTCTCACATTATAACTTACTGACAGTCCTCCACACCAACAGATGGCACTCAAATCTCAATAGAGTTCTCAAAAAGAGTGTTGTAAACCTGCCTGAGGAATCCGTATTTAACATCTAATGTAACGTTTGAACTGAATGAGTGCGGTACCTGGAGATTTGTGTGGTTCAGGTGAGACACACGGGTGACGGGACGGGAGCAGCGGTGAGGACGGGAGGGAGACGGACACTCCTCTGGTTAAACTGGGTCTCAGCAGCATCTCGTCTGACGGGTACGGCTGAACCGCCTCAACACCATCCTCCTGAAATCTGTGATGATAACCGGGACTCATGGATTGACATCCTACACACACAAACAGAGACAGAAATTTTTGTTTATTTCCTGTTAATTCATAAATACATAAATGTTTTTCAATCACAACCATCTCAAGTTAATCCAGTGCAAATCATAATTCAAATGCTACTTGAGCTGAAACTGCGAGACATTGGCCACGGGTGGAAAGTTTGCCGGCGTGTCTTTTATTGTAGATCTGCGGTCGGCCGTCTCTTAATGACAGTCTACTGCAGAAATAATTACAGCCCATAACCAGAGACTCCATTCATCACACATGAAATATTTATCACCATATGAATTCAGTCCAAATGAGGGTTTGGAGCGGGACGGAGGCCTTGCTGAAGTCTATATTTATTCAAATGTGGAAAGACCAAACCCATCAGAGCTGCTGTAATATATTCATTACATGTTTGCAGTGGATTTCAGTGCTCGCTTTTCTGCTTAGAACTTCTCTTCGCCTAAACTTTCATCTTGGATCTTAACAACCGAGATCTTATTTCTCAGTCACAAACATACTGGGGGAAAAAGGAAATGGAAGAATAAATGCACCTCACAAATGAACCTCACAAAATAAATTTGTTCAGGGTCATCTTTATCAACTCAAAATAAAAAATATTTTTGTAGTCCTATTTATATGTGTTGTAAGATAAACAAAAATATTTTGTATATTGAATACTGTAGAAAAACACATTGTGTCTGAGCTTGTACAGTATATCAACAAACGCACAAAACAAACAAGGATTCACTTCCTTTGTCCATATACACTTCTTTTCTCTGTTTTTGGTATGCGGGTGAAAATATAACCCAAATATTTCTCGACAGTCATCACGAGATGAAATCGTGATAATATCTCAACTGTTTGTCTCTGTAGGTTCTATGGTCATTTCATTTACGATTATTACGTGAATAAAAGCAAACAAATGCAGACGTCTTGGGGAAAATATTCCTTTTAAAGACACACACACCTTGCATCTTCTCTTACCACTGCTTTTCTGTAGCTCAGTGCTAAGAGGATTGCGTTAACAACACAAGGTTGTGGGTTCGATCCCATTTGATTGCAAATACCTATGTAAAATGTATAGGGTAAAGCAATTTAAGTTGCTTTGGATAAAAGCGTCTGCCAAATGCCTAAATGTAAATGTTTGCTGACAGGTAAACAATCTAATTTCTACATTTCTGATCTGATGAGAGAATCCCAGCAGTCATTCAGAAGGTTTTTCAGTATATCTGCACTCAGTCTCTAAGATTTGACACTAACATACACACCGGTGCTATCCATGATTCACTCATGAACCTGAAAACACACCCGGCTAAGGTTTATAATAATGAGACCATTGTGTTACTGGAAGAATTTAAACTTGAAACACTTTATCAACTTTTAACTTTTCAGCCGAAGAGGAAAATTCAGTCTGATCTCTAATTTATTTTGGGCGATACTGGGTGAAAACAAGATGGACAGTATGTCATCAATGATGATGTAATGATATGTATTTTAAGAGTGGTGGTTAAAGATCTAAAGATCGCTGGTTTAAGATCTGGACTGGTGAACGTATACGCTTGTAGGTTTGAAGCCTACAATTTTGTCCTGTAAGAGTTTGAGTGAATAATGTAATATATGAACTTAATAACTGTAGACTTCTTCTCAGCATATGAGCGGAAGAAGCTTCCACAACATAAAGAAAAGTGATCACACGTGTGAATAAACAGTAAATGTGATGAAGTTACAGAAACATGCCGAGTAAAGAGAAAGTGAACATTGCAACAGCTGAGATAACACTGAGAACATCTGACACACAACTGACCTCAAGGCACAGACAAAAACACACACACACACACAAACACGCAGGTGTGCACGCATGGACACACACAAACAGACACACACACACATGTACACATGGAGGGACACACACACAAACAAACACATAGACGGACACACACACACACATGTACGCATGCACAGACACATGCACACACACACACAGACACACACAGGAAAAAACACACACACAGACAAAAACACACACTTACGTACACAAACACACTCGCAAGTGAAAACACACATGTAAACACACACACGCACACACACTAATGTAAACAAACATACACACACACAAACGCACGCAAAAACCCGCACGCACGGACAAGCACACAATCACATGCACACAAACACGCACGCACAGACACACACATAAACACACACACACACACACTGACACGCACAAATACACACAGACGCGCACACTCACACACACACAGACGCGCACACACACACAAACACACACACATGCGTGCCCAATGCTGCTGAGAGATCAACTTTCTGGAAGTCACTCCACACTTAATTGATTTATACACGATGACATTTATTTTAAACACAAAACACACACCCACACACACATTTAAAGTCATGCTGTAAATCATTCGGCACTGTAACGCGGCATCAAACAGGCCCGTGTGTTTTTAAAGCTCAATCCTTCCTGGTCCAACCTTTACAAGACTTCAGTTCATACTTCAAAGGCAGAGATATTCCTCAATCTGACACTTCAAATGCAAGAGGTCAATCCACCAAACCACAACAAGATCTGTTTCTGCAGGATTAAAGAACTCAATAGCTGTGAGGGCAGAATGTGTTTCTGATGAAGGGATCTGATCACAGTGTCATTTCTAATGGTTGTGTTATTGCTTCTCACTGTACAGTGGTGTTTAGAGATGATTAGATTAGATTAGATTCAACTTTATTGTCATTACACATATACAAGTACAGTGTAACGAAATGTAGTTTAGGTCTAACCAGAAGTGCGATTAGCAAGTGCAGGATATACAGTGTGAATAAATACAGAATACAATATTAGGAAAATACTATACAATGGCCATGTACTATGAAAATGTGACAGTCGGTATGTACTATGAACAATATAGACAGAAGGCTATATACTGTGAACATTAATGTACAGGTGGTTATGAACAGATAACAATATAGACTATACAATAGTGCAAGTGACTTGATGCACTTGCACTATTGAATGATGATGAATGATGATGTCAGATGGTATGATCCATTAACTACAGCATAACACACAGCTTTCTTTAAATTGAGAAGAATGTCTGATGTCTTTCATTATAATGTGTAGTGAGAAGAGCTTCAGGCTTCAGTCTAATGAAAGCGTGTCAGATCTGTGATCTGGATAAGTTTCTTCATCGCTTGCGGGTCGACATAAGGTGTCGTAAATACTTCATGAGTAGGGGAGAGAATCATAGGGTTCCTCCCGATACGATTGGACAAGCGATACAGGGCTCACGATACCGATAATATCACAATGCGCCGATTCTGCGATAATCGATATATCGCTTGGCAATTCTATAACAATACATCACGACATCTGTAAATGAAGGGAAAAAAGGATCTATCAGATGAGCATTTTTAGTGTGTTGCGACTCTGTCTTTAGGTTTGTTTATTCTTACGCTTGTCTTTGGATTGTGAGTCTCTGGTGACTCCACACGCATCCTAAAACGGGGGTTTATGGCGTGTCACTTCAAAGCACTCACGCTATTAGCATCATCGCGCATTTCAACGCAAGTTTCGGTTCGCCTTAAGTTGAACTTTATAAAAACTATTAAAGCTTTACAAAACAATCTGACTTCTGAGATATGTGATAATGAGCATTTTTAATATGCACGTGCAGATACCTGCACCCCTGCACGAGCACTGCGGGTGAGAGAGAAAATGCCGGACTGGAACGAATCACGAAACTAAATAATGAAAGAAGGTCAAAAGAGTTTTCCCAACTTGCAGAGCGGTGAGTAAACAAACTTTTGATTTAAAAGACGCTGGCGCATCTCTAATTTGTTGTCGGCACGCCATTATGCTCATATTTCTTCTCCACTGTGCATTACAATTTCCGTTCATCTGAGCATCTGTAAACTTGGAGCGTCACCACAAGAAATATGTGGGTACTGCCATTCTGGTAAGCACAGTGTAGGTATGTATTTAGATCTTTTGTAATTGAAAAAAAAGTATATTCTTTGTAGCAGAGTGTCGATAATGTCTTGCGGGCTGAAATGTTGCGATAAATCGGCATATCAATATTTTTCCCCACCCTTATTCATGAGCAATATGTCCCTCCAGATAACACATGAGTGTTATCTCTAACCACTGAGACGGTCACTATCAGAACCAGGTTCACAGGTGTTACTAGAGCGGATCTGCACATCAACATCGTCTGTGTTCAAGAGAGAAACATTAGCAGAGAACCTCTTCGTATACAGAAGTTATCAGGCATGTGGGTCAGATGGTGTTTGTTTGGCTGCTCTCAAACTTCTCCTGACATACTTAAATGAATGAGCGCAGGAGAGATGAACCAGGTTAATTAGAACGTGACACCATCCAGAGGATCTGTGGGGAGGAAGATATGGGGACAGCCATGCTGCTGAATTCAAAACCCGAGCAGATAACTGTGATGTCATCACAACAACATGACATCACTCGTAGAGTAATGAAACGCAGTGATTGTGTTGTTAAGAAACTGACATGTGCAAGATTACATTTGTGTTCAAAACGACACAAACAGTAAAAGACGTTCACTGGCTATAGAAGCGATGGGGAGGATAAAGAGACACCAGTGGCCAATCAGAACGCAGAGAAAAAAATCAATCAATCAATTAACCAATCGCAGCTCTGTAAAAGAGTTTGGGGGCCACATGCATAAATCTGGAGTTTATTAAACGTCTGTTTACCTGCATCTCTTCTGCTGGTTCTCCCTCCTCCTCTCTTTAGTACTCCCTTAAACATGATGTGATGACCACCTCTCCCTCACTCACTTATTCCTGCAGACACAGTCATAGAAAAAAAATCACATTTAGAGAAAAGTAGATCTGGTCAAACCACAAAACTCTTCATTCATGTGTTTGTGTGTTGCCTCCTCATGACAGAGAGATTGCTTGATGAAATTCCCAACATTCCACATGTAATAAACACTCCTTCTTTGAATCTAGGGGTGTGCGATATGACGATATTAGATCGCGAACGATTAAAATGACTGCACGATCCACTTTTTCGGGAAAATCGTTAAATCGTCCTATATAGTAGTGTTCTATAGAATTCGTCCACATACTTGCGATAGATTGCGCCATGTTAACAAGCTCGTATACGTTGCTTGTGAATTCAGTAAGATTAAGTGACGCGGTCAGTGAAGATGGAGGGAAACACGGAGGACTTGGTCCCTAAAAAAAGTTCTCCATCAGTAATAATGAAATGGTTTGGGTTTTCCCCAACTGACACGGCCCAAACAACAGTTATTTGCAAATGTGGCAATGATAAGATTCGAGCGTCGTAAGGCAACACAACGAACCTTTTTAACCACCTCAAAATAAAAGGGACTGAAAGAGTATGCCGACAGTCAAATTATAAAGGGATCCCATGCGAGTAAATCAGGTACAACCAAGCATACGGAAACTAAAAGGCTTAAACAACGACTTTAGCGAAAGAACCATTTTGAGAAAGGAACTCCGTATCCGTATGACAGAATGAACAAGCGCTGGAAAGATGTCACTGACGCGGTCGCATTTTACCTGGCCAAAGACATGATTCCCATAAAGACTGTGGAAAATGAGGGCTTTAAAAAACTGCTTAAAGTCGTAGATCCACGTTACGAAATACCCAGCCAAAAATATTTATCCTACACGTCCATTCCACAGCTTTACTCAGAGTGCCACAACAAGATGAAAAACAAAATTCAAAATGTAAAGTTTTTTCTAACAGCTGATTTATGGTCTTGCATTTGCATTAAATATTAACTTGATTAAAATATTCTTCAAAATATAAATGGTAAAGAGTATATTTTTATATGGGGACTTAGTTTGGCTGTATTGAAGCCCCTTTAATTTGCAAAATAGTCTTAAAACCAACTTGAAGAAGAACCGCGATAAAATCGTGAATCGTGATCTATCTTGAAAAAATCGTGATTTGAATTTTTTTTCTACATCGCCCACCCCTATTTGAATCATATAATCAAATAAAGAGTTCCACACCCTTCACACAACACATGACATATAAAACTGAATGAAAACTTAAGGAAAACCAGATGCTGTAAAGAACTTAAAATAAGTCTCAGAAAAGAAAGCAGCGAGCTGACGGCCTTCAACATTCCCCGTCTCCTAACAGCAGGCGTCTGTCCGTCACACAATGACAGGAAACACCAGCAGCTCGTCTATACCCACTTACACATGATTCTGAGACAGGGGGAAAGAGTTCATTCAGACCCATAGACTGGTTATTCAGTGACCATTTCAGTATTCTGTCTTTTTAAAATCACCCTACAGTATGTTTTTACTAAGACCTTGTTTACATCCAGTGTCAAGATCCATCTCACAAAGACACACACAAAATAAAGTTCCCATGACCCTGCTTGTCATACAGTACCAAACACACAGATGAGGTCATAAATATATTTCACAATGGATATAAATGCATGCACCATTATAGAGAAAGAAGGAAACAGATAAAGATATCTCCAGGAAGGATGATGATATAATGTTTGTTCTTGAGTGATTTTGCTTTGAGAAGTTAATGAAGACTCAGCTGAGGCATCACTACACGATGGAAAATAAAATGACAGACAGCAGAGCTGTAAGATGTTTGCCAAACCACTGGAAATGTCTGCTGTGACCACCGCTGAATAACACTTTAACTTCTGCTTTCTACTAATAGCACGTTTCTGTGAGCCAAATCTGCAGTTTAATTGGACTGAAACTGAGATTGATCAGATGGTGACGGGTGAAACAGAGAAAGACAAGCAAGGGCCGGGCGGTCGAGTGCGGTGGACGAGCAGGGAATAAAACCCAAAAACTCAAATCAGTACAGAAAATAAAACCTTACATTCAAAATGTGCCGAAGTTCATGGGTTTGTTTTATCACACCGTATATGAGTGTGAAGCAAGTGAATGAGCAGTTTTCATTGAAACAAATCAGAAAAAATGAACGACTCTGACATGAAGGGCTGGAGGCCGAGTGCAAAATGAGGACAGATTTTCTAAATAGGTTTTATGGTTGAAACCCAGGGGAGAATGGCCTTGTTTCTTTTTATGGACAATCTGTCCTATATCTCCTCCGCACTTTAACATTTCAATGAGACAATTGTCACATGGGGGGCTTTGAGGCCTAACAAGAGCAGAATAGCAAAGCAAACAGTCTTTGTGTAAAGTAAAGTTCTAGTGTGCACCCCTCTATGCTTATATACTAGTGCATACATCCCATTAATTTACTGATGATGACAACTGAATAGTCCACTTAAAGGGACAGTTCATCCAAAAATGAAAATTCTGTCATCATTATTCCCCCTTAGGTTGTTTCAAACATGTGTACATTTCTTTGTTCCAATGAAGATATTTGGAAGAATTTTATCATCCACTACCATGGTAGGAAAAACACATGATGAGATATTTTGAAGAATGTAGGAAAACAACGAGTTCTGGGGCACCTTTGACTACCTTTTGATTCTTCCTACTATGGTAGTCAATGATGTCCCGGAACTGAAAATGACATTCTTCCAAATATCTTTCTTTGTGTTCATTGGAACAAAGTTATTTACACAGGCATGAAATTGAGCGTGAGTAAAAGACGACAGAAATTGGATGTAATATCCCTTTAATATGGGGTTTTCATGGCACATGAACCTGGGGGATTGTGGGATAGATGCATGCAAAACACATGATGAGAGCTGATCACCACAACTGATAATATGAAAAATGCAAATATTTGATATATTTTAGTATATATTGTAGCTAAAGTATGGTAATGCTGTTAAAATGTGACACCATAACACCATCACTTAAAAAAAAATCATTAAACCATATCCCATAAAATAACGTGCAGCACATTTTAATGTTATTTATGCTAATCTCAGTGTTTAAACCAGCCTACCACAATTTCGTTAACATAGAAGTAACATTTTACTGTAGCAAGGGATCAATTTACTCAATTGACAAAGTATTTGGCCGTTGTATTATTGGCATGTAAAAGACTACAATTTAAATATATGATGACCCCATTTTTTCCAATGTATTCCATTCCATTCCATTCCATTTTCTACCGCTTATCCGAACTACCTCGGGTCACGGGGAGCCTGCGCCTATCTCAGGAGTTTTTCCAATGTATTTCCAAGAAAATCTTAATCATCTTAATCAGTTTCCAAACAAATCATAATAGTCTTATTATGTTCACAACAATCTGGTCATTTCAAAGCCGATTCAAAAATGTACAATGATTAAATGTCAAAGCCCTAAAACAGACAATTAATCGTCATAATCGCAATGATTTAATAGACAATTAATCTCCAGCCAAATTTCATAATCCTGACAGCCCTAATCATCTTGTGAGTCAATGACATCATTGACGGTCTAACTGAGTTAAATATAGAGAGGGATAATTTAGCCACTTCAAAACAAAGTGAAATATTGCCGTTGACATACAGTGTGTTGATAAAGAGAGAAGCGGATCTGTTTCACGATGATCCACACACTTCATTACACTGACCTACAAACATTAATAACACGTTATAAAACATGATCTCATTCTCTCCTGCTGACAAGATTAAACCATAATCACGCTATAAAAACACCAGAGACATGCCAAGAACAACAGACGTGTACTTCATTCATAAGTAAACACTTGTTTACTATGTCCAAACAGATAGATGTTATATTCACTAAAAATCACACGTAACATAGATTTAATTTATGATTCACAAAGTAACACTTATTTTATTTACATTTTTATATAGATTTAAAAAAATCTAAATACAAAAGTTCATGTTCAACACTTTAATTGACTTAACAATGCTATTATGTAAAAAGGCACAATTTGAAACATTTTTGACTACAGGAATGCTAATATGCTAATGTCTTCATGTTGTAAATAGTTTGATTGAGCTCTTCTGGAAATGATGACGGTGAAGGTGTGCTCAGCACAACACACACAAGAGTGAAGCATGGTGTGAGCTACAGTAGAAAAGACTGTCTTTAGAAAACTTTATATGGTTGAATAAAGCATACACCAAATTCACCAATCTGAACAACGACAACAAGACCTGAGAATAAAATAGATTCCTGCTAATCTAATCTCATGAACTCACAGCACCAACAGAAGACGACGACGAATGCAAAGTTAAACTGACCTGAAGAAATAAACACATTCAGCCGACCTTTAAAAAACACACACACGTGTGCGTGTGTTTGCACCTGTTGTGTGTCAGCTGCCTCATGACCCTAAAAGTCTCGACTCATTCAAACTCCAGCTAAACCCCCCATTGAGAATATGACCACAGTTTAAGCGCAGTAAACAGAGTTTTGGGTTTTATTTGTAGTAAAACATCAGTACCTACAAACTATGGTTTTACTACAGTTACCATGGTTTAACCATGACATTTGATTACCTTAGAAATACAAGGTTCTATCTGACATTTTATTGTCAAAATTGATTCATGTGACAATTTATTTGGATAATGTGATATATTTTCTTTATGTTGTTCACTTCTTTCTACAAAGTCAAATGAAATGCAAAACCATTGAATCTGTGCAGATAGAACCTGATCATTTCAATGTGGCCATTTGTAGTAACACTGTGGTAATACAAAATGATAATCAATCCTAAAAATTTGGTTGCTGCACTTGTACAATAAAAAAACTTGAATCATCTAAATAAGGGTGATCCTGTGTAAAGAATAAAGAAAGCTTTCGAATAAAATATGAAATGTGAAGCTACATCACGGCGTGTTGAATGTTGCACCATCTTAGAAGGATCACTGCAAGTGCGTTCAATGCGTTTTTCTTTTTTCTTTTTTGATTAGGAGTATAACTATGGTAGATCGGTCTTGATGTGTTAAACAACTACAATAGCATTACCCAGTCATTCAGGAAAATCCGCTGGTTCCTTCACAAGCTCTCGATCCAATTCACAAGCTCTCGATTCAATGCGATTTGATTCTAGATTCGAGTAAATGATTATAGGTTTAATACAAATCCTATAGATATTTTTCATTTTTCCTATAGATATGATTTTAATCAGATTACAATGGTAAATAAAAAAATGAAATGAAGAGCCACAAACCTGTAGATTAAACTTTAAACAAACTTGGGTTTAATGAAACAGAACAGTTGCGTACCTTGATCAAACAAGATCATGTTATTTACATTAAAGATACAATATAACAAACAACATTTTCCTCAAAATTAGTTGTAAAGAGAGGCTGCAATCATAGGAACCGCTGCCTTATTTGAAGGTGATGTTAAATATAAGGACACACCAGTATCGGCCAAGTTAATTGAGCATGAATGAACGATAAGATCCCTGTTGTAACATCAACCCGTTGCTAAAAGAAAAGTGATATAACATTCACATTAATGAACGATCATTGCTGGCAGAAATATGAAAGAAAAAAATCGATTCATGGATTTGAGAATCTATATCAAATCGACCCCATTTTAAAAAACGATTCATCGATTATTACTATTTTGCCCAGCCCTAAACGGTACATCATAACAATAATAACAGTGGAGTATGATCCTCCAAAGATGGCGGCGCCAATACAACACGCAACAGAGCGCGAGCTTCACATTCTCTCTCTAATATTATATATAATACATATATATATAAAATCATAATTTTCAAGCTGTTATATTATATGTCGTTTCTCCAAACATTGTACATGTTTGTATGCAACAGTGGGTTTTTTTAAATGTCTTCATAGTGCCAAGAATAATCACAAATAAAAAAGAAATAATAAACTTTCACGGATGAGAGTTGTTATGATGAACAGAGACATCACAAACACTCACAGTGTAATATTCACTACTGTCTAATTAGACTTTTCAGTCAGAGAGAGAACTTTCTTAAACACATCACGCGACTGTAAACACGCGAGTCTGTGTCTCGCGAGAACTTTAAAAAACTACTTTTAAATGTTCACATTCCGAATGAAATGAGAGTCTAATGCAATTGTGAGGAAAACTCACCCGTTTCGAGCACAAACTGCGCGTGACTCCCGCGTTCTGTACACTGACTGGACTGATGTGTGAAGCAGACTGACAGACTGGAGTGTGAAGGAGTGAGCGCGTGTCGACTCCTCCCACCCGTCACACAGAGCGACAGCTGATTTGCTGATACTACATTGTACGTTACGCGTTTTTTCTGTCACGTTAACGAACGTTAAATAGGAACGCAAGGGAGCAGAAGACACAAGACTTTAAAAATCGACTTTAAAACTGTTGCTGTCTCCCTGGAGTATTTTGCGATCTCTGTTTGCAAGCTTATGGGTTTTGATGATAAATTACATGTTGCTGCTTAGTAATGACCGAAATCATTTTCAAGCAGTAATCATGTGATTAACTGAATGCACGTACACGCACGCACGCACGCACGCACACACACACACAGTTCATTATATACCGTGTGAACGTGCAGTTGATATGCACAATTGTCCAATATAGCAAGTTCTTAATGTCCAGTACAATGAACTTCACAACTGAAACAACATTTCAAGTGAAACGGTCAAAATGATTTTGGCAGGAAGTTTCATACTGTAAAAATTACAATACTATCATATAGAAAAAAAGATGAAGACGTTTTTTTTGTTCCTGTCAGTTTGCGTGTGTGTGTGTGTGTGATGGATTTGAGGCTGTCAGAAGAACACATTATGGAAATGTGTGTACTATAGTATGTACAATTCTGTACATACTGTACATAATTCTGTACAAAGTATAATAGTGTACAATTCTATTATTTATTGTATATTATGTAAATGAATGTATATTGTGTTAAGTGTGTAAATTGTTATTTATGCATATTGTACATTTTCGTATCTTGTTGTTTGTACTGCCATGGCCAAGAGTCTTGTACTTTAGAATTTCACCATCACTGCACTTGTGTACATGATGTGATAAAGAGATCTGATTTGACATGTTAAATCTATCGTCTTATTGTAGGAGAATCCAGCAGTGAGGTGCACAACCTGAGATCACATCATTCACCTTATAGATGATCTGAGAAAGTTCTCAAGACATCCCAGAACAGTGATGAAATGATGAACATCAGCGAATGAGCTCTACAGATGCACAGGAGCGACCCGCAGGATGTTCGGTTCTCTCATATCACACTAAAACATCACACACACACACACACACACATTATATACTACACACACACAATCTATTTTAAATCTATACACTACTGTTTAAAAGTTTAGTGTCACTTGACTAAAATGTTTCTCATGATCTTAAAAGCAGAATCACATTAGTCTAAAAGAGATTATTTGGTTTAGTTTTGGTCAGTTTTGAAGTGCACTTGGTCTCATCCCAGCAAACAAACATAATCTCAGAATGTGTTGCTGTTATAATGTGGTTTGTTGTGTTTCACCTCTAAACTGGCCTGTAGGGACACACCAGTAACAACGGCTGGTTTGACAGACAGATCCATTAACACTCGGCTGAAGCTCCATTTCTGCAGGAATATAAAACACACTTCAGATCCGTCAGGTGAACAAACACAAATCAAACATCAGTCTTTCAATACATTCTATTTGCGGTCATTCATGTACTGAATGTGCTGCAGATGATGTTTGCATTAAATTCAGAAACTTCACAATAATAAATGCATATCATTGTGTGTCCAGAAGATGGCAGCAGTGTTCACACTCGTGTTCTCCACCATCTATGTCCACTTTTCTAAAACCCTTTTGCTGAAACTGGGTGTTTCTTGACACTTTATATGGTGTTGAATTGTTTAAGCAGGACTGATGTAAGATCAGAGTTCACTTACAGTTGTTCATGAGGAATCTGGTTTTCAGGTCATGTCCCCACCAGCCCAGAAGCCTGAGACACACACACACACACACACATCATCAGAGTTCATTGAGTGTATTTCATGAGGAAACGTCTGTTGTGGATGATCTGAGTGACACTTACGCTGGTTTGATCTTGTGTGTGTGTTTCTCGTGAATAAAAGCACCTGCCAGACCTCCTGCATTCACATACTGAACACAACACACACGTCAAACACACAATTCAACAATTCAACAATTCAGAGAGATTGAATTAAAGGGACACTTCACACAAAAATACACTAGATTTACCATATATGAACACCAACACGCACAATCCAAATCCCAGTCATGAAGACACAGCTCAACGTTTCCTACAGCGTGAGCACAATCAAATCCCACAAACAACCACACACACACACACACACACACAAATCTAAAAAAGAGTCTGTGTGGTCATTCTATTCATTATGATTCTTTTAACACGCATAGACCAAACACATAAAAATCTATGAAACAAATCATTTCAAACCAGTGCCCGTCAGAACATATCTGTTCTCTATTAACAAATGAAATCATGTCATCTGATGACATCACTAAACTCACTTTAGCGTGCGCTGCTTTTGTGATGGTTTCCATGTTGAAGAACTGACCGGTGTAATACTGCACAGCGCTGAGCATCACCAGAGCCACAGCGTCACCCTCACGCTCGATGACCGACACCATATCCTCCGTTCTGATGATGTTTTCACCCTGACACCACCAATCAGAGACCTGTCAGCTGTGATGTCATAATGAGCAGTGATGTGAAACAGGACGTGATGTCATTACCTGTCTGGGTTTAATGAGCAGCATGCTGTCGTCAGGATTTAGTCCTTGCAGATGGATCTGAGATTCCACGGAGTACTGTGACAGAAAACACACGTTTACAGAACATCCCACATATTATAACATACAGCATATAGAAAACAAAACTGTGTAATTAAAGCATAACATCTCCTTCCTGCTTTTACTCTGATGTATATGTTGCTGTTAATGCCTTGAGCAACTGTACAGAGTAAATGAGGCGTGTTGCTTTGGGCCATAAACTCAAATCCAGCGTCTGATGAAATATTTCTGCACATGAGACTTTAAGATTTAAATGTAAACCAAAGCAGGTTTTACGTGAACATTGTTTAACAGAACATACAAGTGCTAGATTCATTTTAAGGATATACAGCAAACGTGCTTGACATACGTGGTCTAATGGAAAGGCTCGGTCCTCTGTAAGAAGTTTGTGCCGCTTCTCAGAGGGTTTATAGAAGGAAAGCTGCAAGAATCATATTTACTGTATTATGATCCATTTATAAAGAGAATATTCACATGAATGAGCCTGAAGATGGAAATAAAAAGAAACATTTGTCCATTAGAAGATGTAAATTGACAGCGTTCATTAAAGCCACCTCCTCTTGTGTAGCACCTATTTCTCATTAAAACACACATTTAAAATGACTTCATCATATTCACTGTTCAGACCTTCAGGCGTTGTGATCTTAACCTATAGAAACAACAGCTCACACATGTACAGTATAGAAACGTGAACGAATAGACATAAACATAAAAAAAAATACATTCAAGTATCACTGTTGATTGCCCAAGTACATTATTAAAAACTGTCTCATTTCCATATTCAGATTTTGCACACACACACACGCCCACACCACACACTCGCGCACACAGACACACATACAGGCGCACACACACACACCACACACACACTCGCACATACACACACGCGCACACACACACATTGGTGATTATACTGTATGAGGGGGTAAAGTCCACATTCATCAGCAGGTGAATGTGTGTTGACTCTTACAGAAATGTTTGGATTGTTATTTCCCTTAATAAATAAAACCATCGGTTAAAAACTGCATTTTGTATTAACTCTTTTTCTTTAAGTAATATTACATTTGTTTGATGATCTGAATCATTTAAGCATGACAAATAGGCAAAAAACGGAAGGGGACAAATACTTTTTCACACCACTGTAAATTCTCCTTGACATTGATTTGATGTTGGAAACGCATTTGTTGGAGTTTGTTTGTTCAATGTGAATTAGCCTTTAACTGCCCATGACTTCAATCAGAAGCGTTTCTATACAGTAGGCGTTTGTATTGATCATATTCGGAGTTTATTTAGTAAAATTAAGACCAAACAAACCCCTAACACTCAAATACTGCATAATGCAAGTAATTAATATATAATACATCTAAATGTAAATGTACGTATAAGGTCTTAAAGATACAGTATACATATACATGCATTTTTTTAATGAACAGTAGATTTCACTATATACCGTTTTTCTAATCTTCAATCGTTAAATTTGCTATCGTTTAACGTCGTCTTGGCAATGGGGGGCGTCTGGAGTCGCAAAGTCTGCGAGTGCTCAAGATTTTCTTTAGAAATCAGCGCGAGGATAACTGAACAGAAATCCCGCGAAACAATACACGCTCGCGCCCGTTGGCTGTATTTAATTTATTTAATGTAACAGTCACATCGGGCAGAGAAGAGGATCCACATAGAGTTTAAAATGTAATAAAAACGAAATAAGGTAATCCACAATCTGACACCAGAGACGAAACGCAACAACTCACAAATGAAATGAAACACAAGGCCTTCTGCTGCTTCACGTGCTCTTCGCACAGTGTTCAGGTGCCTTGTTGTGTAATGGAGGACGCCAGATTCATGCTTGCGTCAGTGTGTGTTGGGAAAATGTTATATGGTGATAGTTTTCAACCGTTCATCCTCCTGTATAGTTTTATTAGTCAGTTTATGGACTAATCTGTAGTGATGTGACGTTTGACACCGTCCGCAGCTTCCAAGCTTTTATAAAAAAATCTCACAATGTAGCGCATAACCACGTGATCAGTGACGTCCGAAGCTTCGGTTTTAGACACAATCACGTGACTGCTTCGAATTCTGATTCATAAATTTCACGAAATCTTGGCTCGCGCAAGTTTTGATTTTCTATTTCGCTTCAGTAGTGAATTCTGCAACTTATGTCACGTGTGAAATAATATCTCAAAGGGAGCAAAATAAGTAAATAATAAAGAAATATCATCGCACTGTTGAACACGTCCTGTTCAAAGATTAAAGATTTTTCTCTTACCAACAACATAAAATGTAAAGTCCCCAATTCACAATCACGTCACAGTTATAATTGTTTTGTCATGTATGTCTAGATGAGCCTCGCCTATGAACCTACAGGACTGAGACAAAAGTTAATGTCAATAAATGCTTAGATGTTGATAGAAGCACATTCATAAAAATGTGGTTTTGTTCCATTAACTTATTCTTTTTCAATTCAGTCACAGACTCAGTTATTCAGACAGAAGCCTCAGTGCTGCATTAACACTAACACATTAAACTGGTAATATTTGATTGATGTGTGGCGTGTAGAACATGAAACAGTAAAATATAGCTCAAAATGGACACAAAGGCAGCTTTTCCACACTTTGATCTCAAGATGGAGCTAAGTTTTGAAAAGCTTTGAGTAACAAACCCTTTTATGAAACACTTTGAGGGGAAAGTCTCAATGCTTCGAAAAGCTTCATTTCACCATCACTACTATTCTGGAATATTGGTGAAATACATGCTGTTGTCGCAGTGTATTAAACATGCAGTGCTCCAAAGGGTTATTCATACATGTGCTAATATGGTCGATCAGATCTATTTGTGATTGGTTACTGGTGTTCTTTCTTCCTATTGGATGAAGGTTTTGTGTCCACCTTCTGGGTTTTATTATATATGCAGGTGACAGGTGAATCACACACACACACACTGCAGCTCCCCTCAGAAAGACAGCAAGATGGTGAGTGACATCATTTCCTCAAATGTCATTAAATGATATATTGTGTTGTTGGATAATTTCATCTGGTCAGAGAATTTGTAACCTGCTGATTGCAGCATAAAAGAGTTTGTTTTACTAATTCACGTTTTTAATTGGATCTGTTATGAACTGTATAAATTAATTTACTGTTGCTGATGGTAGAAATCCCCCAGATTAAACTAAATGGTTGTAGATTGAAATGAAGATGTTTGGAATGGACTCAGACTCTCAGTGTTATTTGTATGATTATGAGACTCAATGTGAAAAACAAACTATACTTTTGAATAACCTTGAACCAGGTTTATTTTAAAACTGCGTGACACAGAAAACAGCAGGCCTAAAAATATAAAAACAATTATTTACACGATCCCTGAGACGGAGAGACAGAGAGAGAGAGAAAACACTGACACAACACATGGTTCATTGGGCCTCTCGATAGTTCCCGGAAGTTACTAGTAATCCCTGGAGCTGCAGCAAAAAAAACGTTTAACCCATTTAAAGATGCAAGTCCTTTCATGAAAAAAATTAAAAGAAATTAAGTATTTAAAGAGAAAACATAACTTCCATAAAGTCTCCACAAATCACGTGAATGAATCATCGCAACATTTTTGAACTAGCCCCGTCACAACTCGCTCTTTCAACGGCTCTGCAGAAGTCTTTAAGTTTAACTGCATCAAACCTATTAAAAGGTTTTATAAAAAAGCTGAGTCCGGTGAATGATGATGGTCACACCTACAGTATAGAGTACAGCACTCACTTCATGTACAGTATATGAACACACACGTGTGTAGTATCTACTGTATGGACTTGATCTGAGGCTTAATGACACTTTGTCTTCTGTAAATGACTTTGGTAAGTGTGACGTGACGTTAGATCAAATGTTTGTAAAAGGACTCTTCCTGTTCCCGGTGTCTTTATGAGTTTATTATCTGAAGTTTATCATTAACATTGAGGTTCGGCTCACAGATAACACATGTAACCATCACTCTTATCAACACCAACAGGCATCACAGGTTAAACAGTAATTTCACAGATTTATCACTGCTCAAAGAAAGCACAAAACAAACTCTACGACACTCTTTCAATGTCACAAGCATTACAACATATATGTGATTTTTGTCTCAGAAGTATAGAAATGAGAGTGGGGATGAATAAACGCTGATGTTATGTTTGATCTCTGACAGGTTTTCACAGTCAAGGACATGAGCTTTAATGCCGGAACAGAGTTAAAAATCTCCGGGAAGGTCAAATCCGACTGTGAAGGGTGTGTACAAGTCAACCTGTCCTAACAGTAACTGCAGTTCATTGATCCATTTGTGCAATCTCAACTCTCCATACATTGAGTGCTGTGTGTAAACCTTTAGTTTTGAAAGAGATTTGTGTTTTTGAATCTTTGTTCATGTCTCGCAGGTTCTCTATTAACGTGGGTCATGACTGTGACAACATAGCGCTTCACTTTAACCCTCGATTCACTCAGAGCGGAGACTCTCGTGTTATCATCTGTAACTCAAATCTGGGCGGATGGGGCGATGAACACCGTGAACCATGTTTCCCTTTTGAACAGGGCCAAGAGTTTAAGGTGACCCGTCAACCCTGAACACGCCATTCCATCATCACTATAAGACTTATAATGAAGAGATATAAATCAATTTTCATTAAGATTTGATGTTGAACATGTGAATAAATGTGTGTTTCTGTGTGGTCCGACAGCTGAGCATCACCTTCAACAACGAAACCTTTTATATCAAACTACCTGACGGCAACATGATGAGCTTCGCAAACCGTCTCGGGGACGACTCATTCAGTCACATTCATGTTCACGGTGATGTGAAGGTTCACAGCGTTAAGGTCAAATGATGAAGGATGAAGACGAATGAAAAACTCCACTCCGACCTGTCAAATAAATCCTCTGAGACAATAGAAACCCAGTCTGAGGCGTTTTCTTTGACTCCTCGTCTTCTGCACTGAAACAAACCAAACTACTTTTCTCATTACTCATTTCATTTAGATTTCATAAGTTATGCTACTTGCAACTAGATTTGTGACTCGGTTTCATTCTGTATACTTACATTTCAAGAACTTACAAATGAAAGGCAGCTTTTGAGCTAAAGGTTTTAGTTTTATTGACAGTGTGAGGCCACAACAACATCAGAAATAGAAACATTAAGAGAACTATGAAAGAGCCACAGCTGATGTTAAATAAGCTGATTATGATTCTTTAGACACTAGGCCTCCGTCTTCATGATAATTAACAGAGTGATTCAAAAAGTCACGAGGCAGAAGCTGAGGAATGTCACGAACACTACACACATTCCACACGCACGCACACACACACACACACACACACACACACACACACACACCTCATATCTTATTTCCAGTTAGAAGGCTACATGTACATATTAAGCACTAAATGCACTGGTGCACATAAGAGAGAGATTTAAAAGCCTAGAAGGGAAAAAAACACTAAATGCTGATTCTAAACTGCTCAAAACAGCTCACAGATCAGAAAGCATCAATAACACACTTTACACAACCATCAATAGAACTGTGTGTGTAGCTACAAAAGAAGAACAAAAACATTTCAGTTTAAAGAATGAAAGAGTAAACTCATCCTGTACTGTTATTTGACATAAATTCATTTGTCTGTTGATAATATGACTAATATTTAAACAACATCCGTCTCTGTGTTTAATGCTTTTTTGCTGTTTCTGCAATTGTTTGCATATGTCTCTTATCAAATTAATGGGATACTCCACCCAAAAATGAAAATTCTGTCATCATTCACTCACCCTCAAGTTGTTTCAAACCTGTATAAAGTTATTTGTTCTGCTGAATACAAAGGAAGATATTTGCAAGAATGTCAGTTATTTTCTGTTCTGGAACATCATCCACTACCATATTAAAAACTAAGTCTTGAATGTTTTTTGTTCTGTTGACCACAAACTGAGATGTTTTGAGAAATGTATGAAAGTAAAGAGTTCTGGGGGACATTTGACTTCCATTAAATTGTTCCTACTATGGCCGTCAATGATGTCCTGGAAGTGAAAATGCAAACATTCTTCCAAATATCATTCTCTGTGTTTATCAGAACAAAGTCATTTATACAGATATGAAATGACATGAGGATGTGTAAATGATGACAGAATTTTAATTTTTGGGGGAACCGTCCCTTTAAAGTCAAAAGTGTCAGGTCAGCCATCCATGATGAGTGTTAAAGAAAAAAGAATGCTGTTTCTGGAGTTAGTTGCTTAAGTTTGACCAAACCATTCAACTAATTCTTATAAACATCCGGAAGAAACCCAACTCAGTTCATGTATGGATCTACAGGTTCAGAGAAAATACAGTCAAATGTATTCATGTTCCTCATCTCAGTAAAGGCAGAAACATTGATTCAACGTTTGATCAATAATCTTTGCCATCTGAGTTTACAGTGACACATCTGTCAATAGTTTTAGTGTGTTTTTTGAGAGAGGATCAGTACGACGTGGGAAAGAGATGAATGAAAGTGAGATGAATGACGACAGAAGTGTAGTTTTATCAGCTCATCTGATCCTGAAGGGCATTTCCTGACCCCTGATCAGCTCGACTCACACCTGACGATTGAGATCTCTGGCTCAGGTAATCACGGTAGTTGCGTGTCAGTAGCGTGTAGAGCAGCGGGTTCACGCAGCTGTTGCCGTACGTCAGACAGGTGACAAAGAAATTGACGTACATGTTAGCAGCAGGTGACAGCGAGCGCAAGGACTCGGATGAAAAGAGGTTCGCCATCTGCCAGCCCCAGAACGGCAGAAAACACGTCCAGTACGCCACCACGATACTGAAGATCATGCCCACAACCCGCCGCTTCAGTCTGCGTCTCCTCAATGACGTCGACGAGGATGAAGACCGACTCCCGCTCGCCCCTCGCTGTGCCAGACTGTTCTGAGCTGCCCAGTAGTGTCGGGCAAGACCGGCGTACAGTCCCAACATCAGCAGCCCGGGCAGAAGCATGCTGGTGAAGAAAAGGGCTGTGAGATAGGCTTTAAAGGCCTCAGGGGTCCAGGTGGGGAAGCAGATGCGTTTCACAAGTCCAGCCCCGGCCGGACGGCCCTCTTTCAACCGGATCATCACCATCATGGGCAGCGTCAGCACCAACGCCGCCCCCCAGATACCCGACGCCATCAGCCAGTGTTCGCGGGCTGTCGAGCGGCGCGCTCCGAAAGGGGCGGCGACGGCGCGGTAACGCTCCAGACTCATCACCACCAACACGAACACGCTGGCGTGCATGGTGAGAAGATCTAGACTCAAGAGCAGCCTGCAGCCCATTTCCCCAAAAAACCAGTCATGGGCGAAGTACGTGCACACCACGAACGGGATGGTGCCCAGATAGAGCAGGTCAGCGGTCGCCAGGTTGAGAATGAAGACGTACATGGATCCGGCCCGCCGTAACGTGGCCGAGCGCATTACTGCCAGGGTGTACAGGTTACCCGCCACGCCCAAAATACACATGCTCACCAGAGTGGCACCCAAGAGTGGAGTCACCCACACCACACCACCTCCACCCGCACCTCCACTGCTGTTAGATCCTTGACTCATGACTCACACAAACAGAAGAACAACAACACATCAGCAGAGACGAGTCTGTGTCCAAATCGCTGACATCAAATAATTGCTTTCAGGACTTTCAACACAAAGTCTCGAACAATCCCATAATCCAAATCTGCTCCACACCAGACCGTCCTGAAGTACACCTCCGTCACTAAACATCACCAGAAGAGACTGTGAGCCGGCGGTTCTGCTGCAGATCTCTGATGTGTCCATCAGCTCTCAGCGTCTCACACTCTTGTGTGTCGTGTGCTGTCCGGCTCACTGCTCTCTCTCTCTGTGTGTGTGTGTGTGTGTGCGTCACAGTAAGGTGTAATCTATCCTTCAACATTCGTCTGAATCACGTGAGCTCAGAAGACTGCTTCACACGACCCTGTGACAGCCTGACTCTCAATTACCTTCCATTCACACTCATATACAAACACACACACACGTACACACACGCACATATGTCCGCACGCACACAAACGCACAACATCAGCAGACTGAAAAAAATAAAACATCCAATAACTATTAATATTTCAAACTCAATATTGATCCTAATAAAAACATGAATTATTTCTGCATCTGAAAGTTTTCACAGCATATGTGTCACCACGCTGGCCTGTATTATTTTGCAGAATGTAAATAACCCTATAGGGTACTATTTGCAACCATAGACAAGGTACTAAGTCTGTCGATGAATGTTTGTCCTGCTCCATCTGAATGTTTTTGAGAGTTTTTAAAAGTATTTGGTAAAATCTATGATATTCCTTCTAACACTTTTGCCTTTAGAAAATCCTGAGCCTATCTAAGGACTTTCTCACATTGTTTGATTAACTTTGAACAGGTCTCCTTAGCTCAGTTGAAAGTTATAGAACTGCATTTAAAATCAACTATCTCTTATGATGTTCTACTGTTAAGGAAGTCATAGACACTATTGGCCTTAGTGTTCTAAGAATTTCTAATAGTAGTTTATATTTTGGATGTGTGCCATTAGGCTTCAAACATGCTTATATTGAACCAGTTTTAAAAAAGGCAAATCTGGATCAAAAGGAGTTCAAAAAATGTAGGCCTATTTCAAAACTACCTTTAATGAACAAGATTTTAGAAAAAGTTGTTCATAACCACTTGTTGATTTCCTGACTGAGAATAATATACTGGACGTCTTTCTGTGAGGATTTCGGTCTAAACACAATCAGCCCTGCTTGAGGTTGTGTTGATATATTTTTAACTATTGACTCTGGCAAGGTGTTGCTCTCATGATGTTAGACTTTAGCGCTGCCTTCGACATTATAGATCATGCGATTTTAATAGAACGTCTTAGAGATTATGTTGTAATTGATGGTGTTGCACTTAAGTGGTTCTCTTCTTATATAAAGGATTGAACTTGTTCAGTTAAAATTGGAAATGTTGTCTCCTCATCTGCTTCTTTCTCCTGGGGGATCCCGCAGGGATCTACTCTTGGTCCAACATTGTTTTCTTTAACATGCTTCCCTCGGGGTCCATTTTTAGGAAATACAATACGAATTATCATTTGTATGCTGATGATTTGCAAAATTACTATCCTTTGTAGCTTGACGGTAGTTCCTCATCAAATTTTTGCGAATGCTTGGCAGAATCTAAGGCTTGGTTTGCGAATAATTTTCTTAAATTAAATGATGATAAGACAGAGTTCCAGAAAAGTATGGTCATGTACCAGGGACCATTGTCCAATGATCCCTGTGGTTTTGTGAGGAATTTGGGAGTATTTATTGATTCTGAAATTCGTCTTGACCGACAGTGTTGTGAAAGCATCCATTTTCCAGCTAAGGAAATTGTCTAAACTGAAAAATATTCTTTCAAACAAGGACTTAAAGTGTGTTATACATGCTTTTCTTTCTTTGCGGCTTGACTATTGCAATGCTTTATATATAGGATTAAATTATTCTCCGGTCAGCGTCTTCAAGTTGTTCAGAAAGCTGCAGCAAGACATTTTAATTAACACTAGAAAACGAGATCATATTACACCCGTGTTGGTATCTCTGCATTGGCTTGCTGTAGAATATCGAATACAATACAAAGTGTAGATGTTTGTGTACAAAGCTCTACATGATCAGGCTCCTGAGTACATAAGGGATATGTTGGTCCCTTACCAATCGCCTTAGACTGCTGCGCTCATCTCAGAGTTTGCTGTTGACTGTCCCACGATCTCGTCTGAGGCGGAGTGGATCGCGTTTTTTTCTGTTGCGGCTCCAGATGTTTGGAATGCTCTGCCACTATCTGTAAAATCCTCACCAAGCATGGACATTTCTAAAGGCTTTCTTGTTCCTTCAGGCTTTTAGTATTTGACTGGTGAAGAGAATTGTGAAACACTTGTTGTTTATTTTATGTATGTTTTTATGTTTTATTGCTTATGTTTTCAATCTTTTAAATACATACTGCTTGTGTACAGCATTGTGGTCCATTTTTATGGCTTTATGAATAAATGTTTTTGTTTTGAACCGTGGTTTCATTGCAGTTAAAGTGTAGCAACCAAAGCTTTTTGGTTTATTTGAAATAAAAATAAGCTCTGTAATGGTTACCAGGCAATGACAAAATCACAGTTATGATGTTCATCAAAAACCACATGTATCACTGCACAGAGACCACCAGAAACACCATCGACTAGCAGAAGGACTAAACATTATGGGGTGGTTCCCAGACAGGGTTAGATAAAACCAGGACTAGACCTTAGTTAAAGGGACACTTCTCCCAAAAATTAACAATCTGTTATCATTTACAAATTCCTTTTTGGGTGAACTGTCCCATGTGTCTACATCAGACGTGACACAACATCCTGCTGTATGCTCTTGTTTGTTGTGTCGCGTTGCATTCAGTGTGGACAAAATGTTGAATTATAATGGCTTCTAATGCATTCTATTGTCATTTGTCGCGTTGCATTACCCCACGTATGGAAGCAAATAAGAGACATAACGTTTTGAAATTTAACAGCCTATGAATACTTGATTTTGAATTATTTTACTTTGGAAACTTCGGTTCAATGGTTCGGTTCAATTGCAGACGGGCTCTGGGCTCAACTGTTTTTCCTATCCTGGGTAGCCCGGATGTTACCATGTGAATATTTAACTTGAATTTTTCGATCTGAATTTGAGCAGTCGAATTAGACATATGTTTTCTTTGAAAAGTATTAACTTGAAATTTGAGATCTGAATAAGAGCAATCGAATTTGATCAATCTGAATGTATTTTATCTGAAATTCTGTAAGTTGATTTTTTTTTGTATCTGAATTTGTGAGCATTAAATTCAGGTTTTTAAATTGGAAATCAGGAAATTTCATATTTAAATTTCAAAGAGGTAAATTTGAAACAAATACATTCAGATACATGGTTTCCAAAGTAAAATAATTCAAAATCAAGTATTCAAGTATTCAAAATATTCAAAACATTATGTCTCTTATTTGCTTCCATACCCACATCCAGTGTGCACACGGTGTAAATGAGACATTCAAGTAGTATTTAAAAACAAACTTTGCAAATAAAATACACTAGTTGTGTGTATCTTGAGACAAAAATGGCACTGATGTATTTTAAGATGTGTCAGTCTATGTTGTTTTCAGTTTAGACAACTCTAACATGTTTTATTCCCTGTACCGGAAATCACATTTTACTTCATACAATGAATTTGTATTTCATTCAAAACTAGCATAATGTGTGTCTAGCAACACCCCAACGTGATCTAAAATGTTATTCATTTTCAAAACCTCAACATTTTAAGAATGATGAAGTGTTTATTGGGACTCTTGAAAAAAATAAATGAATTCATTTTGGGATCTGTAAGCTGATCAAACTTTATCTACAAGTCATGTCCACCTGTTTAGATGACCCAAACATGCAAGCCACCTCATCAAATCTACTGTGGTAAACCACGGTACAGTCATGATATCAGACGGCAACAATGGAATACCTATAATATTCTTTAATATAATAATCCAAACATAGCTTTAGCAATTGAGTATTACTACAGAAAATAATAAAAAACATTATCATGGTATCATGTTAAAAAACAACTGTGGTACGGTACGACTGTGTTTGGTATATAAAACCATGTCCAAATAAAGCAGTCCACATGAAACAATACTGTGGTATAAAGTACAGTAAAAGTCCCAGATACTGTGGGGTTTGTGTCGTAATCACAACAGATTCAAAGTTGACACCACAGATGACTGTAGACATAAAGAATATACTACAGTACAGAACAGTTTACTATAGTAAATAGTATATTATAGTAATACTACACCACAGTATCTTGTGGATTTGAGTTCATGATACAGTCAGACATATAACCTGAGGGTAGTGTTAAACAACACAAACACTAGAGATGATGTGTGCTGAGCTCTCATCAGATGACCAGTGTGTGAGCCGGTGGGTCCCTCAGTGCTTGTGTTTGAAATACGCCTCCACTGAAAAACACACAAGGATCACATGTTTTCACATTCACACACACCTGTACACGTATGAGATGAGTGTGCATGTTGTGATGATGCGGTGCTGTGTTACCGGTGTACTCCTGAGGACTCATGGGAGTGCTGATGACATCATTGAAATGTCTCATCCAATCCTTCTGCTCCAGATCAGTTTCACAGGTGAAGAGAAAGCTGCGCTCGGGGGTTTGGATGGTGATGGCGTACTGCCAGCTGCCGTTATAATGAGTTCCTGCCGGCAGTCCGATGTTAACGCGGTAGCCGTGATCCCGGTGTCCCAGAAACACCTCGCCTTTAGCAAACGCGTCCTGACCAACACACACACAGCACTAAATAAACTACAGGAACACCAAACACATCCAACATGAAATCTGGAATCAATGTCATTGTTTCATATTAATTGTTATTAGATTAAAACAAAAAAGTGATTAAAATGTATATACGTTAATATCATTTTTAATAACAAAAATCTAAATGCAATTTAAAGGATATTTGCAGGGGCTCTTGAGACTTTAATATTTGCTCTTTTGTATATTTGCTGAATATTTTGTTTATTTTCTGACACAAATGTACACGTTCTATCATTTTCTGGTGGAATCTGCTCAGATCCTGAGACAGTCTGTGTGAGTTTAGAGACGACGAGTCTTACCAGCGGATCTTTGAAATACATCAGGCGTCTGTGATCTAGAGTGAACCAGCGCTTCTTAAAGCCTTCTTTTTGCTGAAAACACACAGGCGCGTATTAATCTATAGTCATTCAGACAAAAACATACAGACATGAATTTCCTTTATTAAACATCTCTACTGTATCTTCAACAGCACCATCAGATGTTCTTCACCTGATGACGTCCTGTCATCACTCATTCTGTCATTCTTTTCAAATGTTTGTGTTCAGGGTTTATTCCTGATTATCAGAACTTTCCAATTTGTGATTTTAAATCAATCTGCGAGTCGTGTACTGTGTGTGTTATAAATCAAGGAGAGCAGTGAGGAGTGATGTCATGATGACGCTTCTCACCCGCGGGCCTGTTTTCTCCATGTATCCCTCCTTCAGAAAGCTGCGAGTCAGTTTGGGCTTCAGCTGAGGATTAAACACAAGAACCTCATGATCAAATAATCTTTCAAGTTTAATTTAAACATGCATTCGGTGTTTCAGGAGTCACCTCAACATCTGTGACTCCGGGGAACGCCACCTTCAGATAATGCAGCTGAGCCGCTCGGATGGAGTTAAACCAGTCCACTATTTCCTGATGAAGAGAGAGAGAGAGAGAGAGAGAGAGAGAGAGAGAGAGAGAGACATATAGAGGTGTAAGACAGGACTGATGTGTGTGTTTGTGTCTCCTCTCACCTTACTGCTGTCATGATAAACAAAGATGTTTCGTGTGACTTGGTCTTTCAGGTAAGTGATCTGCAGACCGTTGGGGTTTCCGATCTTATTGGGCTGAAAACAAGCGTTCATGCTGTCCACCTTTACAGCTGCCTTCGGTTCTTTAGCCTACAGACAGACAGAAGCACAGACACACACATGAGAGAGAGAGACAGACATGAGATGTGTGTGTGTGTGTGCGCGTATGTGTGTTACTCACATCGAGTTTAGTGTAATACTTTAATGTGCCGTCTGTCAAAGACAAGACGAATCGTCTGTTGAGAAACTGTCCGTTGTCCCGTCCTCTCTTCATTAGCATGCCGTCTTTTCTCTCTGTGATTGGTCAACATGCATAATGTCATTCTTAATATTACAATACAGAAGCGAGTGAGAAAGGAGTGAGCGAGTGAAAGAGAGAGGAGTGAGAGAGAGAGAAGTGAGCGAGAGGCGAGTGAGAGAGAGAGAAGTGAGAGAGAAGTAAACGAGAGGCGAACGAGAGAGAATCGAACGAGTCAGGAGTTTAAAAGTGAAAGAGAGAGGAGTGAGAGAGACGTGAGCGAGTGATAGAGAGTGAGAGGAGTGAGAGAGAGAGGAGTGAGAGGAGTGAGCGTGAGTGATAGAGAGAGGAGCGACAAGAAAGGAGTCTGCGAGTGTAAGATGATCACTCTGAAGTGAATGTATGTAGAATTCTTTAAGCACAAAACAAACACACACAAACACACACAAACACACACACACACACAAACACACGCAAACACACACACACACAAACACACCGTCCTCATATATCAGCTTCTTGCTGTCCTCTGTGAACTCCTCCCTCTCATACTTGGCACGAATCCACTGTTCCTTCAGAGCCCTAAAAACACACACACACACATGTTGGGTTTCCATATTTTATGGGGTTTACACTTCCCACACACACACACACAGCGGACACACACATGTATGTTTTATTATCTCTGTGGGGACAGTCCATAGGTGTTATGAGTTGTATACTGTACAAACTGTATATTTTATCCCCTAAACCTAAAGATCCTAGAAAACTTTCAAAAATGATCGTTCTGTACAATTTATAATCTTTTGTGCCGGTGAGGACCTCAGTTTTGGTCCTTACAGTGACATGAGTCCCCATGAGTTGGTGTGTATTCAGGTTCAGGTCCCCACAGGGATATAAAACACACACAACACACACACACACTGTGATGCTCATTCACTTCTACAATGTGATTTTTAGGTGTCAGGATTGAAGTCACTATTATAAATGTTGTCATATTGTCACGGTGACTCACTGGCAGTCTCTGTGGGTAGGTTTGTAGTAGTAAACAGGAAGTGTGGCCTCATATTTCACCCTCATGGCATCATTCCCACGTTCAGACATAAACTAAACACAAATACATATTCATCATATCATCATTAAAAGTAATATAAATATATATAATACAAACATCCTAAAGAATCACAGCAGCAGTAACTGAGCTCCAGTCAAACCCTGACCGTCTGATCCTCTTTATCTCTATAAAACATGACAAGTGAAAGACTGCAGAAGATTTACCTGAACCTCTGAATCCTCCCAGCGTGACAGAAACAGAGATTTCACCTTTCCAATACTGGGAACATTTCTGTGGATTCCAGAACAGCCTAAACATATGAACACACCTAAAGAGCAAGAGCCCCATTCTGGATCTAGAGAGAGAGAGAGAGAGAGAGAGAGAGAGAAAGTGAGAGAGAGAGAGAGAGAGAGTGAGAGAGAGAGAGAGAGAAAGAGATAGAGAGAGAGATAGAGAGAGAGTGAGAGAGAGAGAGAGAGAGAGAGAGAGAGAGAGAGAGAGAGAGAGAGAGAAAGAGAGAGAGAGTGAGTGAGAGAAAGAGAGAGAGAGAGAGAGAGAGAGAGAAAGAGAGAGAGTGAGAGAAAGAGATAGAGAGAGAGATAGAGAGGTTGAACAGATCTTTATTGTTACATTAAATCCAGGATTTACAACAGCAGTATTACCTGTATCATTTTATCTCAAAAAAAAAAGAAATTCAATAAAAAATTAAAACGTGAAAAATAGATCTGCATCATCAATAACACATAAAACCTCATTTATGCCCCAAATTTGTAAAAAACTATCAGCATTATTGATCAGCTTATAATATGTAAATTCAATTTTTATCCTTCCTTTTACCATATACTTAAACATCATTTCTACATCTGTTGAGCCACTTCCAAGCTCCTTATTTTTCCTGGTTTTCCACATTGCAAGCTTCGCTGTACCAATTAAATAATTTAATAAACACAGTTTTCCTCTATCAAGCACTTTGTATTTGAGTCCCCCAATAAAAACTTTTTGGGAAAACTCCTCATTAAAGCCCTGAAACCAACCATCAAGCAACTCGAAAAGACCTCCAAGTCTCAAACATCTTAAAAACAGATGTTCTATGGTTTCTTCAACACTACAAAAACTACAATCCCTCCCCATTGCTGGGTTTAGGCGTGCTACATGCCTGTTCGTAGCTATCGCCCTGTGGATAAGCCTCCACTGCAGATCGGCTGTCCGCTTCTCGATGGGAGGCTTATACAGGACTCTCCACCTATCCCCAACTAGGAAGTCTGGCTCCATTGTCTCTGTCCACTTTGAGAAACTCTGCCGGCTGAGTAAGTCCATATGAACAACTTTCACTGTAACATACAGCAATGCTTCTTTTGTTGCATCTTCAAACTCTCCCAGCTGTGGCGTTTTAAAAGTCAGTATAGATCCTTCAAGCTCTTCTTGTTCTTCACTGACAGCAGGACTGATTTTCAACTTTGGAAAACCTCCTTTCCGCTGTTGTACATTCCCCCCAGCAACGAGGTTTCTGTAACTGCTCGGCAAAGCAGCGAAAATCTCATCTCTCAATTTTGAAGCAATTCTTATTGAGCACAAACCAGACAGTTCTTTAAAAGTGTCCACTGAACTCCATCTGCCATTGTCCAGTAAATGTCCCAGTTTGGTGACTCCATTCTTTACAAGAGTTCTCCGAATGCTTACTGATGATAAAAAACGGGTCTGAATCAACGGATTATGAAAGAGTGGTTCTTCATTAATCCAGTCCTCAAGCTCATTCAAGTTTCTCTCCACCTTTAAGACCTTAGTCCAAGCCTGCAACATTGATTTGTAGAAAGAAGAGAGATTGTCCATTCTCACCCCATCCATTTTTAGTAAAAACAAGTGTTTGTCAAGTCCAAAACTCTCAACCTTCTGCAGGAATGCACATGCCGTCGGTGTCCACGCTAAATCTTCTTGATAGAGAAATTTCTGCACAGCTTGCAGCCTGAAAGCGACAATTCGACTCTTTACGTCCACCAGTCCTTGACCACCTTCATGTACCGGTAAGTAGAGCACTGCAGCCCGAGTCCAGTGTTCACCACTCCAGAAAAAGTCAACGATTTTTCTCTGTATGTTACAAATGAGTTCACTTGGTGGTTCCAGGACGATAACTTTGTGCCAAAGCGTAGACGCTGCCAAATTGTTTGCCACCAGAACCCTTCCTCTGTAGGATAATTGTGGTAATAGCCATTTCCATTTAGACAATCGAGTCACTACCTTCTCCAGCATTCCCTCCCAATTTTTTATCTTAAAACTTTCCTTTCCTAAAAAAACACCTAACACTTTTATGCCCTCCCTCCCCCAGATTAGTCCTCCTGGAAGTTTCGGGGGTCCAGTGTCGCTCCACTGGCCAATGATAAACCCCTCACTTTTCTCCCAGTTAACTTTAGCTGAGGAAGCCATCTCGTATTGCCTAATACTTGTTTCCAAAGCTATTACATCATTTTGTCCTGAAATACACACAGTTACATCATCGGCATAAGCGGACATACACACCTTGAAAGTTTCTTTTACACCTCTAATTGAAAAACCACCCAAACCTCTCCTTAATTTACATAGCAGGGGCTCGATTACGAGACTATATAATTGCCCAGAAAGGGGACAACCCTGGCGAATTCCTCGAGTGACCGCTACTGGGGCACTTATTCCTCCACCAACCTTGATTAACACTGATACATCAAAGTATAACAATTTAACATAAGAAATGAATTGATCGCCGATTCCAAAACTCTTTAACACATTAAAAAGATAGTCATGGTCTACCCTATCAAATGCTTTTTCCTGGTCTAATGACAAGACACCCAAATTAGAATTATTAATAACACCACAATCAATCACATCTCTTAGGAAAAACAAATTGTCCATTATTGATCGGTTCGGTACACAATATGTCTGATCTTTATGTATCAACAAGTTTAAAACATTTTTAAGCCTATTTGCAATAGATTTTGAAAATATTTTATAGTCTAGACATAACAAGGATACTGGCCTCCAATTCTTTAAAAATCCTAAATCTCCTTTTTTTGGTAACAGCGAAATTACTGCCCTCCTACAACTAACAGGAAGTACTTTATTTTCCAAACATTCTACTACAACCTCATAAAAATCTTCTCCTAGTATTCCCCAGAAATGTTTATAAAACTCAGCTGTTAATCCATCTATTCCTGGAGAACGCCCCATAGACAACTGCTGCACTGCTTCTGTTAACTCTCCATATGTAATTATGGCATCCAAGGCTTTACTTTTTTCTTTCCCCAACTGTGGTAAATCCTTCAGTAAATCTTTTGCACTGTCTGGATCACATTCCTCAGCACTATACAACACAGAATAAAAGTCCATCGCCAACTTCCTCATTTCAGCTGGATTTGTTATTATATTTCCATTTTGGCAACGAAGATGATGCATCTGTTTATACTGAACAGTCTTTTTTTCCAGATTAAAAAAATATGAAGTTGGGGCATCCATGTCTTTGATGGAACAAATCCTTGATCTTATAAGTGCCCCTTTCACTTGTTCTTGTAGCAGAAGTCCAAGTTCCTTCTTTTTCTTTTTTAAAAATGTGCCATTGTCCTGTGCTCTTTCATTTTTTGTCAAGTCCTCTTCCAGACACTCAATTTCCCTTTGCAAACTTTGTATAGTTTTTTTCATATTCATAAAATTACAATAGGAAACATTCTGACAAAACTCTTTAATTTGCACCTTGCCCACATCCCACCATTGACTAAGGTTTTCAAACTCACATTTTCTTTACAACTTAAAACTATCACAAAAGAATGAATCTTTTAGCATTTTTTCATTGAAATGCCAATAATACCTTGGTTTTGAAGTTTTCTTTATATTGAAATCAAACATAATTAGATGATGATCAGAAAGCCCATTCGGCAACACTGATGCACTCATTACCCTATTTTCTACCATCTTACTTAAATAGAACCTGTCCAGTCTAGCCCCACTAACCGTATTTTCTACAACTTTAATCCATGTATACCGTCTCACTCCAATGTTCCTCCTCCTCCATACATCAATTAAATCATGCTTTCCCATTATATTAGATAATAGTTTACTAGAGTGACTATGTGGCTCTTCACCATTCCTATCAATTACAAAATTAATAGTACAGTTCCAGTCCCCTCCTAACATTAACCAAGTGTCATCATCAAAATTTTGAAGTGCTTTATCTAATTGATCAAATACTCTTACTCTTTCCATTCCATTATTTGGGGCATACACATTCACTAGAACAAAAACATTTTCTCCATACTTTATTTTTAGTAATAATACTCTTCCTTTTTCAATTTCTTCAGTATGTAAAATGTTTATATTCAACCCTTTTTTTAAAAGTATAGCTACTCCCGCACTATTATTTGTCCCATGACTTACTGCTAATTTCCCTTCCCACCATCTATTCCACTCAATTTCATTTTCCTCATTGCTATGAGTCTCTTGCAAAAACACAATATCGAGACGATTTAAATTTAAAAACTCAGATATCACTGCTAGTTTAGCCCTATCTCTTCCTCCATTTATATTTAAAGAGCCCACTCTTATGTTTTCCATTGATAGGTTAGAAAATAAAGTGGACAGAGACAGAAAGAGAGAAGTACAACACATCAAAAGAGTCACCCAGTGCATTTTTGCCATTACTTTTTAAAAAGAGACGCCCCTTTATTTTTCCTCAATTTTGTAATTAATTTCTTTAATCTAAACCTCTTTTGTTTACTCAGTGCATCATAACTTGCTGTACGCTGAAGTGTTTTCACTGAAAAAACAAATTTTTCCACATCTGGGAAAAAATCTCTCACCTCTACCACTTTACCAAATGTCGTGTCTAAAAAACCATTAATCTCATCCAAAGAGTACGTCTCCTCCATATTCTGAGAACCGATCTCAGAAATATCCGAAAGAGTATCCTCATCCCTTAGTTCCTCCTCTCCAACCATCTCAGGACAAACCAACAACTCGTTCACCTCCATATTAACCACTTCGTTCATCTGAACCTCCTCACTTTCCTTATACACTGATCCAAGACCTTCCTTAAGTTCCACTACAGTCCTGTCAAAAATCATTTTTTCTTGTTCTACACCACTACAGGGTGCCACAACACTTCCCTCACTTTCTTTTGTTTCATTTCGAACCAATTGCTCCCCATTAGATTCATTTCTTGCCTCTGAAACAACAGCAGGGATTATTTTAGGAGACATTTGCATTCGATTGGATTCACTGGCCTCTGAATCCACATTCAGTGTGATATTATCAACACCACTAGCGTTACTGCCAGCCTTATGTGGACATTTAGACCTTTTATGTCCTACATCTCCACATTCAAAACACTTTAAACTCCCTGTACTAGCATATACCATATATGTCTTCCCTTCATGTGCAACTCTAAAAGACACGTCTAATTCTGGTTCTTTCAGAAACATTACTACCTGTCTCCTAAATGACATGACATGTTTTAGAGCCATATTTTTGCATCCTAGTGGAATTTTTTTTATCGTGCTAGCAAACTTGCCGTACGATAAAAGTGCACGCTCTATTTCATCATCAGGGATAAATGGAGGAATGTTCGAAATAATTACCTTTCGAGTCGGATTAACTAATGGAGAAACAACAACAAACAGTCCACTTACCGAAATTCCGCTGCTTACAAGACGGTTAACCAAATTTTCCTCCTTTAGGAAAACCACAACAGCTCTGTTCATTCTTGAAGCTGACGAAATATTCTCGTATCCAACTTGTTCTCCAATTGATAGTAAAACTTCCTCCACTGCCACGCTCGATTCAACCTCGCACCTGACACCATGACGGAGCGATGGCGGCGCTTCTCCGCCCTCAGGCCGAGATGCCATCACAACTCCGTCAACAATCCTCCCTGCGCCGAGGCGCCAAATAAATAATTAAAACCTTTTCTTCTTAGTTCTCAATCTTAAACAACTCTCATAGGTCATAAGAAAGAAAGAAAGAAAAAAAATAGCTACAGC
>NC_079547.1:470000-575000 GCF_015846415.1 Triplophysa dalaica | reverse complement strand
CCTGTATCAGTGTGTAATCAAATGTGAATCAAGTTCTCAAAAACATTCCTTCATATAAATAAATGTTTATCAAGGAAAAGGGTCAGGGTCACTGATCTACATCCAGAACATGTGAAAGACTGATGGCATTGTGTGATACAGTAGATATTACAGTTACAGTAACACCGTCTCCATGACAACACTAAATGATGCTGCCACAATGAGCACCAAAATAGAACCAAGAAATTAAATCAAGAAGAAATCATCAAGCCTCATTATCAGACACTGATGCTGCTAACTGAACAACACGACACGGCTGTGTGTGTGTGTGTGAGATCAGATGATCTGATGATATTGGAACACAGTCTCATGCCGCAGCTGTCAGCGTTGAAACACATTATAAATAAATGGTGAATATGACACATTCTGAATTGAGTGTGAATCAGATTATCAGCCTCAGATGAGTTGCAAAACGCTTTCTTTGTCACGTCTGTGTGAATGTTTGACTCATCACCAATCACAGACTTCAACAACAAAACACAGATTCAGATATTTGTAGTGAAACCATAGAAACCTCAAATAAACCACAAGATCTAGAACCTTAATATTTGTTATGAGACTATAGTAATACAGTGAATCATAATCACTGAATGTTGTGCACTGACTCAGGACCGGAGCTCCGAGCTTCTCCCAGAGGATTCTGGGTCATTTATCAGTTTGACTGAGAGGATTCTATGCCGATCGACACACAGAAACAATGAGCCGTGAAATTGTGAGAAAGTGAGAAACAAAACAAACTTCTGCACATTTGATTTGTCTCATGGGTTCTGTGCTACAGGGATGTGCTTCTTATCACTTCATGAGTGCACACACACACACACACACACACACACACACACAGACAGACACACACAGACACACACAAACAAACAAACAGACAGACAACTACCCAAACAGACACACACACACACACACACACACACACACACACACACAATATACACACACACACACACACACAATATACACAGACACACACACACACACACAGTATACACAGACACATACACACACACACCTGTTCTGTTGACATCACATCTTCTCATTGTTTGATCATCTCCAGCAGTAGATGTGACTTCAGTCTGAAAATCATTGAACAACAAATATTTCGTCAGATTGACGACGTCACACATGAATATTGATGAGACACATCAGAGCTGCTCAGCCCGTCTCACCTGAAACAAGAACTAAACAGATTCAAGCTGACGTTCATGAAGACACCAGCGATCAATGGGTCATACATTTACATTACATTACATTTAGGCATTTGGCAGATGCTTTCATCCAAAGTGACTTATATTGCTTTATCCTATACATTTTACATCTGTATTTTCGAACCCACAACCTTACGTTGTTAACGCAATGCTCATAACACTGAGCTACAGGAAAGCTGTAGAGTCTCACGCTTCACCTGTTTCTGCTCTCTATGAAATACAGAAATATAAAGAGTTCACGTGACAGATCTGTGTGTTCTGAATGAGGTCATTTAAAAGAATACTGCAGAGACTGAGAGGACGTCTGCTGACAGCTGCACTTTAATCACATCATATATAACACATGAGAATAGAAACTAGAAACAGTAGAACATAAATACACAGTGATTGTTTACTCATCCACATGTTGTAAATGAGAAAACAAAATGATGTGGAAGCACAGAGGTTTATTGTCTCACAGTGACAGAAGAGTTTAATCGTGAGCTGAATGTGAAATCCAGTGTGAATAACCCGTCTTAATCCTTCTGTTTCCTTTTAATCAATCCTCCAATCACACGCTGCTTGACTGAGCAAACAACATCCCATAAACAAACCCTGAACCACATGAAATCAATACAAATGACAGCAAACAATTTCATGAGACAACATGACATCTGTGCCGACATAAATCAACATGTGTCACAGGGATTATATTTGATCTTAAACACACTTTGACTTTACTGGTTCAATATCAGCAATGTGTCATCATATACAATATATAACTGCTTTTGATATTAAAGAACAAGATGAGATGAGATGAGTGTTGTGTTCACATCTCACAGGTGACAGACGATGAGCTGAAGCATGATGACATTCTGTCTCCTGAGATCAAAACACTTCTACATGAGAAGAGAAAAAACTGCTTCATGCGCTGCTGAAACAAATAAACACAAGTACACACATGTGTCTGTCTGTGTGTTTAATTCTATTGGTTTGTGTGACAACGCCTGTCACCGTCTGACAGGGATAAAACACAAACCGTGACACAGTGTACAGACAGTCGACAGGAGAAGAACCACATCAAAGACTTGGGGACTGAAACAAACACACAAACACACACAAACACTTGCATATACACACTCTCACACACACTCGCGTGCACACACACACGCTCACACACACTCTCACACACTCTCACACACACTCGCGTGCACACACACGCTCACACACATGCACACACAAACGCACGGGCAATACACACACACACACGCACGCATGCTTTTTATACTTCAATGTTGAGTTTGTTGTGTTGTGTGTGTAACTCACAAGTCTACCCATTACATTTAAATGTCTTTAAGAGCTCATTATTCTCAGTCAGGTGAAGATAATGTGTGTGATGCTAATAGTGTTTTTCTTCAGCTGTATCAGTGTTTAAGTATCTCACACAACACAACACAACACAACACAACACCATGACTGTGTTTAAACTGCTACCTGAATGAAACCAGAGTGCTTTTATTTATAAATAAAACAATGTATGTATTGTAAATGTGTTGTGCATGAATCATTCAGGTCTCTCTAAGATGTGATGATGATAAGAGCTGCTGTTGTGTGTCATTCTTCAACAGTGTGTGTGTGTGTCAACACACTTACACACAATCACTAATATTTCACATCTGATTGTAAATGTGAGTGCTTAATAGTGAACGTCACCTGATAGAAAGTGTTTCTCTGAAGTCTCGTGACATGGGATCTCTGCTGTCGATCAGACACTAAAATTGACTGTAAAATAACACACACATCTGTTTCTCATGTTCACATACGTGTGTGAACTCACAGGTCTTATTGAGATGTTCTGAGATGAGGTTCCTGTAATGAAGATGATCAGACACAGAACCTTCATCTTAAACAGCATAAGTTCAGAAAACCGTCATCACTGATGTTCCTGAGCTCTCCTCTCACAGCAGAAGTGAAAAGAGTTCAGATGCTGTCAAAGCTCAAACATCATCAAAAGAGCGCACACAGAGATGTACACACCAGTGTTCACACAATGTATCTCAGCAGCATTAGACACCGATTCACTCTCATCAATATTCATGTGTGACGTCGTCAATCTGACGAAATATTTGTTATTCAATGATTTTCAGACTGAAGTACTGCTGGAGATGATCAAACAATGAGAAGATGTGATGTCACCGTCTCTTCATGCAAATCACACACAACGTTAGGAATATAATCTATAAAATAATAATAATTCTGAGCAAGAATGATGTATTCCATGTTTGTATGATGAGAGCAGCTCATATGACTGAAATGTTCGACACGGACATTAAACTGTTCGTTGGTCATACATGCACTTGACATGTTACAGTAAACATAGCTTTCTATCACTATAGATTGTTATGTTAGTGTGAAAATCAGAAAGGAACAAATGCTTTGATTCTCAATGATGATGTTTTAAAGCCATTTCACATCACAAACAGAAAAGAGAGCGACCACTCAAAGATTGAAAATAAATGTGTGATTTATTGGCTACATCCGTCAGAAGTGATGTGAGATGTCATCTAACACCAGGACTGACGACATTAAGGACACATCAAGTCACTTTAACTCCAATCATGCAAATACTGTGCTCTGAAAACCTCTAAGAGTCCTTCAAGAACAAAGCAGCTGTGCAAATGAGAAAGAAAATCATTTCAGCATCTTCTCACAGTGAGAGACGCTCGGCGTGTGATGGTGAGAGAGTCTCCTGCACTTATACAAACACACGTGTTACACGTGTTCTCATTCAGCTACATGATTAATGTTGATTCAGTGGGTCAGAATGATCCTCCAGCGTCATGTGAAGAGAGAAGTTCATGTTCATGTCCACTACACTCTCGTTGTGTAATAAAAGTCAAGTAAAATCCTGAAGCCGCACTGAGACAGAAGAGAACTGGCATCCTTGAGGTTCACGAGAAATAAACCTCATACAGAGACACAAAATACAAAGTGGAAGACAGAGGAGACGTCAGAATTAAATAACACGTTTATATAAAGAGGTCCGTCACCTTTACAGTAGAGCTCACTTTATCTCTCATGTGTTATTATGTGAAACTACAGCTCACGTCATTCACTTCAACATCAACGCTCATCATTCTGAAACACATCCATGTGGGACTTTAGCTTGGATTCTGCTGGATTTGAATTTACGGCTGATTTTAAAGAATTATCAGTAAATTATTTTTCACTGACCTGAGATTCTGAGACAGTCCTCACTGCAGAACACGTCATCCATGCACAGATGGATACAGGTCCGCCTCCTCCCACTTTATATACTCAGCCACAATTTGGAGAGTTAACTTGCACACCGCGTTCGGCAATGTTTGATCTTATCAATGTAATCATAACTTAGTGTACGCCTGTAAGTAATGATCACAGTTAAATATGTTAACCTAAACTCTTAAATAAAAGCTATTAAACACAAACCCTTACCATAAACATAATAAAATATGTTATTAAAAACACGATAATAAATGATGATCTTCAGGAAGTTTGTTTTTCTGTGAAATTAAAAACTTAAGTTATGACTTTTTGCTGAAAAGGTAGAGCAACAACACGAGTATGAGGTGTCCACTAATTGAGCAATCAAGAGGCAGTGGGAGGAGACTGGATACAGTGTCAACCAATCACTATTCAGTGGGAGGAGACTGGATTCCTGTGTCAATCAATCAAGATGTAGTGGGAGGAGACCTCTCTGATTCTGGCATTCTGCAGTGAGGAGATACTGGAGGTTCTGCAAATAGTTTTTCCTCAAGATGCCATGAGGTTCATCACCTTCCGCACACATCAGACTTCCACACAGATATACACAGACCAACCATGTCTTTACTACATAGTGTCAGGGTTAATATCTGTAGTAGACTATGCTAACACAAATGAAAGCATGGTAATATTACTTTTACTCTAATAAAACCATGGTTTATTTTCACAAGGATAGTCAAAACGTGACTGAATCTTCAAATGGAGACAACAGCACACGCTCCACAGACACACATTCATCATCATCATCCACCAGAGTTCTGTTTCATCTGTTGTGACGATAACTGACATCTACAGACTGAGCGCAGGTCTTCACAGCAGACCGAGTCTCTCTCTCCTCACCTGACGCTTCAGTCCAGAACTCCACGTTCTGTTGATCCGCTCTATAAACCCGCCTGCTGTCTTTACTCCTCACATGTGTTAAACTTCCAGTGCTGTAGCACTTCTTGGCCAGCGGGGACGCCAGCGAGTCACGAGTGAATAAAGAGGTCAAAGAGAAACAACTCAAAGCATCTGAGAGATGTTCACTATCAAACACTCGCTCGGGTCCTCCAGTCTCAGCAGACGGATCGGCAGCGTGCGGTCGGGTCCGGTTCGGGTTTGTGTTGTCATCACGTCTGCTCTGTGTGAGCTCTGGAGGGGGGGCGGGACAGATCGAGGGGGTCATCTGGTCTCCTGACGGGGAGACGCACTCCTCCAGCATGGTCTGTAGACTCCCAGAACTGCCAGAGTAACCGCCGATCGAGTGCTGAGGGAGAGAGAGTCAATGATTCACTGTACTCTCTCTCTCTCTCTGTTGTTGACTGTAAGTGTGAGATGCTGCCGTACCTGTGGACTCATCATCCGACTGTTGGCACCTGGAGACCTGAGAGAAGCCCACGATGCTGGAGAGGCGTGTCTGGAGCCCACCTGTGCCGGCCCGGAGGCGGGGCTTCCCTGAGGAATGGCAGCTGTGTTGGGGTGGAAGAACTCGACCGGGAGATGAAAGACTTCTGAAGATGCTCGCCCGTCTCCATCTGTCACACACAGAAACTCTGGTGAAATGAGTTTGATGTCATCAGATAGAAGATCTGCCCCTCACATGAGACATCATTTGACCTCTGTGATGATCCTGATCCTGTCTGTCTCTCTCACGGCTGAACGCTGTCTCACTCATCAGACAAAATCTGCTGCTCACGACCTCTTGTGTGCTGTGAGACTCACTGCTCCTGTCATCCCCCTGAACACACAGACACATACAAATATCAGACAGATAAATATCAGACAGACAGATAGACAGACAAATATCAGACAGACAGACAAAAATGTGTTGTGTATATGTGTGTCTTGTGTGAGATGTAGTGTGTTACCTGAGAGTGTGTGAGGTGATCACTCAGACTGATGATGTCATCATCATCATCATGATCGGTCAGCGCTGCACTATCAGACATCTGCTCTGACATCAGAGATGTTTGTTCAACTTCTGCCAAATGAATCTACAACAACAACAACAACAACACAACAACTGGAAAATCAAGTTTACAAAGCAGAGACTCCCAGGAACATTCTCACATCACTGGAAAAAGACAAACACAAAGATTTTCACAGTGTTCTCAGATGCTCTGACTCTTTATTTGACCTGAAACATGATCCAGGGTCATGTTTCACAGTTCTGTCATATACAACTCATTAGCATATCATCTGCATATATTTACATAAAGATGTTTCATTGTGACTCACAAACACACATCTGAAGTGAAAGACCATGATGATCAAGAGAGTTACAGCTCAATGTCATGTGATTCACTGCTTGGATTGATTTAAAACCTTTAATGTCAAATACACTTACTGTGTGTGTGTGTGTGTGTGTGTGTATATTCCCTCACCTCTCCTGATTGGCTCCTGAGGTCTTGTCTGATTGGTGGAGAGCAGTAATGATGGAACACAGATCCTGATAGATTATCAATCATCTGTAATTCTCCATCCAGAGAATCCTTCATGAGCAGAGACACACTCTCCAACCACTGACTCTCCTGTGACAACACACACACACACACACACCTCTCTGAATGTTACAGCATGCGTTCATGAGACATTGTTCTTCTCTTGATGATATATAATGTGATGTAACTGATTCATCAGAATCATATAATGTGTATCACTGGATTCTGCTTTTGTTGGTGTGCTGAGCAGATGTGAATAAATGAGAACAGATGGAGGAGAACAATCATGATCTCAATCACTAATGTTCCTTTAAATACACAACTAAACATCTTTAAAACAACACACATTTACTTTACAATAACACAACAATAAACATAGGAAATTAGGTTTCAGGATGTTTAGATATTTTTTACTGTAAAACAAACAGAGATTAAAGAAGATGATTTTTTGCTGTGGGACTCCACAATGAATACATACACTCTTGTGTGTGTGTGTGTGTGTGTGTGAGGGACAATCATTCAGCTGTGTTGACCTCTGTTGATGTCTGATGGAGCGTTGAGGAGCTCGACACTGGAGGACAACCATCAGTCTGAACTAAACTCACACACACACACACACACACACACACACATACATACACACACACATGCACACACACACACACACATACACACACACACACACACACACACACACACACATACACGCACACACACACACACGCGCGCACACACACACACACATACACACACACATGCACACACACACACACACACACACACACACACACACACACACACACACACACACACACACACACACACACACATACACGCACACACACACGCGCGCACACACACACACACATACACACAAACACGCCCTCCATTGACTTGCAGATCTACAGCGTGATGTCACAGCCGACATCAGTCACATCAAGATCTCCTCACATCCGTCAGAACAGAACATCACAAAGAATTCATTCATTCATTTATTCACTCACTCATTTTTGATTGGTCGAGCCTCATTTAAAGTGATGACCTCAGCGTAACAGCAGCTGTTGCCAGGCAACAGGTAACAGCCTACAGTTCACTTTATGTTTATTCTTATTATGATGATTATAGTTATTCAGATCATTAATCACATTGATCATTGAGGATAAATCAGCACTGCTGTCTGATGTTCTGCTGTTATCAGACGTCTGGTGTTCTGAATCAAACACACACACAAGTGTCTGTCGATGATCTCATGCTATATGACGCTCATCTGTTCACACACAAACACAGATTGAAGATGTAATGTGACAGCCGGTGAGAAGAGTCCGAATGTAATAAACGGATGTGAGATTCATTCATGAAGACTGGAGGGGTTCGGGATGAATGAGTGAGACGCACCTGTGCTGGTGAGCTGACTTTCCTCTGATGATGCGTTTCCTGTGTGTCGTCGCTCTGCTTCACATGTGTGTGTATGGTGGCGGTGTGTTTGCGTCCACCTTCTGCTTTCTCTCCTCCGTCGGTGGCGGTGATGCGGTCCACACGTCCCATACAGCACAGAGCGCCCTGAGCCAGCTCCAGCTCCATCTCTGCCTCCATCTCAGCATCTTCTTGAGCTTCTTTATTTGAGTCGTCCAGATGTTTCATCAGCACGGCCACCACCACATTAATGAGAACAAACTGAGCCGTCAGCACGAAACTCACAAAGTACATGGGCGAGATGATCTGAAGACTGGAGTTACACGAGTCGCTGTCACCCGGCGGACATTCACGTAACGTGTCCTGCAAACACACAACACACTGATATGATTGTCATCACCCACACAAACTGATGAAGCGAAACATCTGGACGTACCTTCATTATACCATTCCAGTTATCTCCTGTAGACACCTGAAAGAGCGTGAGGAACGCCATCCCAAAGTTCTCAAAGGTGGCGTGACGACTCATCCCTTCACACGGATAATCCACGTTACACACTGAAACAAACACAAGCAACACAACAGTTACACAACATGATATTATCTCAGCGTACACACACACAATGTCACTCACCCAGCTCTCCAAACAGCTCGACCCCGAGCGCTGCGTAGATGAAGAACAAGAGAACGAAGAGTAAACCCAGATTCCCCACCTGAAGACAAACACACAACGCAACTCATGACACACACACACACACACATTCATTGACTTTGTGCAGATTGTGAGTGTGCGTCAGGGTTATTGTCTGTATGTATGCGTGTGTCTGTGTGTGTTTTTGTGTATGCATGTGTGTGAGCACAAGTGTGTGTGTACTGTACACACCTGTGGGAGAGCCTGGACTACAGTATCCAGGAGAGCTCTCATTCCTGTCGCCATCTTCAACAATTTCAGAACTGTTAACACACAAGAGATAAGTGTGAAGTGATCTCATTTGTGTAAATCACACACACACAAACACTATGAGCAGAGGAGGAGACATTCATTTGCCCCAAACATTTCATGATCAATATTTCTGTCATGTGTGTGATGACCGCAGCTTCATGTCTGTGTGTAGAGCAGCTGACTCCTCACTAGAGTTCTGATCACTGAACAGATGAGAGACTCACCACGAGCGATGCGCAGAACTCTCATGATTCTGATGATGGTGGGATTGATGGGCAGAGAAGCGTTGATCTCGATCTCTTCTAGAATTATGCCCATGACAGACAACAGAACTATAGCCAGATCCAACTGATTCCACCTGAGACACAACGACAAACACTGACACCTCATCACAGTCTCACAGCACATCATCACAGCTCTGCGTCATATATATCACAGCTGTCAACAATCAATCATCACGTGTGTGTTGTGATCTAAACATGACACATCGTTCTGTCAAACACTCTTTTTTATTAAAGTGTTGTGTTGTAGATGTGTGTGTGTGTACCTGTCTTTAAAGAAACGTCTGAAGCCGAACGCGGTGAGTTTCAGAATGGCCTCCACCACAAACGTACAGGTGAAGAAGTAATTACAGTATTGGAGCGCCGTCTCCAGTGACTGAGAGAGAAAACACAGAGAGTGTGTGTGTGTGTGTGTCAGTCTGATCTCGTGTGTGTTTGACATCAACACATTGTGTGATTTATGACTCTGTCACACAGTCATCAGAACACACGTCATACGTTCAGATAACAACACAAGAAAATGTCTGAAATGAAAACAGAGCCGTGCTGGTTCTTCTGTAATGTCATGTTGTGTTCATGACTGATGAGGTGTCGACCCGCTCATAATCACCAACAAATGAGTTCATGAAGCTGTAAGTCACTGTTTCTACTATGATTTATTTTCTACAGCATCATGAAACGGTCGTATCTCACACCATAATAGAAACACTTCACATCTCTTGAGAGAAATGAGAATTATTATAAAAAACCTTTTGTTTTATTGATTCTGGAGTGACATGAACATGTTAACAGAGCAGGTGAGATGAAGACGTCAGTGATGATTGCCTGGCGTGAGGTCAGGTGATAGTTTGGCTCACCTGCGGTTGGTTGTAATGTTCCAGACTCATGGTGACCACATTGACGCAGATGATGAGAGTGATGAAGAGATCCAGATAATGACTGGTGCACAGTGAGTGAATCATCAGACGAACACGACCGTATGAACCGTAATACGGCAACCGCTGAGCCCCTGAACAGAGAGAGAGAGAGAGAGAGAGAGAGAGAGAGAGAGAGACAGTGAGAGCGAGAGAGAGAGACAGTGAGAGAGAGAGAGAGAGAGAGACAGTGAGAGACAGTAAGAGAGAGAGAGACAGTGAGAGAGAGAGAGAGAGAGAGAGAGACAGTGAGAGCGAGAGAGAGAGACAGTGAGAGCGAGAGAGAGAGACAGTGAGAGAGAGAGAGAGAGAGAGAGAGAGAGACAGTGAGAGACAGTGAGAGACAGAGAGAGAGACAGAGAGAGAGAGACAGAGAGAGACAGTGAGAGAGAGAGACAGTGAGAGAGAGAGAGAGAGACAGTGAGAGAGAGAGAGACAGTGGAGAGAGAGAGACAGTGAGAGAGAGACAGTGAGAGAGAGAGAGAGAGACAGTGAGAGAGAGAGAGTGAGAGAGAGAGAGAGAGAGAGAGAGAGAGATATGGTCCATCACGTCCATCAACAGTTATTAGAAATAAAAACACAACTCTGCTGCTCTCTTTAGCTCCTCTCCATGTCATTCTGCATTTCATTTAGTTTCTGTCACACAGACACACACACACAATGAAATCTTGTGAGAGTGAAATGGTGTGTAATTCTTCACATGTTCTTACTGCGTCTCCTCTTCTCCATCCTCTTCAGCCGTTTCTCCTCTCTGCGTTTGGCCTCCTCCACCTCCTGATGCTGACGACACTTGTGAAAGTTCTCCACCACCACACCCACAAACATGTTCAACACAAAGAAACTGACGATGAGGAGGAAAGAGATGAAGTACAGCAGCATCCAGGGGTTGTGATTGGTCACGGGCTGAAGAAACACAAACACACGCTGAGTTCTGACACACATGATGTGAACACACCATCAACCGCATTCACACATCAAACAGGCTAGAGATCAACTCATGAGCGACATCATCACGTCACATATATCAAACCATGGAGTTCAGGTGTATTTTATTATATGATGTAATGAAAGCTCACTGGAGATTAACCATCTTTAAATGTCAGTAACAAACAGCCAATGTGGATTATTAGATGCAGATTTATTAGAGAAATATAGTTCATATCTAACCAGAAAAACAATATTTGTGACACTGGAGCACAAAACCAGTCATAAGTAGCACGGGAATAAAAACACAGTTTGGGTCAAAATGATAAAATTTTCTTTTATGCCAAACATGTGTGTATTAAGATAAGATCATGTTCCATGTTAGTTCTTTCAAAACCTTATTCATGTGAGTGGATGCAGCTAAATCGCTAACAAAAATGAGCAGAGACACGTCTGAAAACACGGTTTGCTGCTGAGAATGACCCACTCAAGTTTGATATCTGTGTCAAGATTAGAATTCAGCTGTCAGGTTCATGTACTCTCCACATCAGTGACAGCCTGCTACAGCGCCTCTGATTCACAACTGTACAGGGGATTTCAATCCAAATATCCTCCTAGCTTTACAAACCATACATCACTGTAAAGCTTATTTATTCAGAAAATGTTTTCAAAACATTGACCCTAAGAACTGGTTTTGAGCTTCAGATTCACATATTTCAAAACTGATAAGAACAAACAAATAAAAAAATGAAAAAAAATAAAAATGACAGCTATAAAAATACTGAGACCCATGTACAGAAACATGATTGTAATGTCTGAAAGTGTGTGTGTGTGTGTGTATCCACAAAGATGGCAATATCCCAAATCCTTGTCACATTTTTTGGTCCTCATGAGGAAACAAGCTTATAAATTATACAGAATGAACTTTTTTGAAAATGTAAAAGAGCCGAAAGTGTTGTGTGATTGTGAGGTTTAGGGGTAGAGAATATGATATACAGCTTGTACAGTATAAAAATCATTGTGTCTATGGAATGTCCCCTTAAAACATGGAAACCCAACATGTGTGTGTGTGCGTGTTTGTTTTACCTGCTGGTCGATCCCGACAGCATCCAGGCCATGATACATGATATTTACCCATCCATCTTTAGATGCCAACACAAACAATGACATCAGAGCCTGAAGAGTACAACCATTAAACACAAAATCATAATCCAGACTGACTACACAACACAACACAACAAGTGATGTGATGAAATGTCATATTCCAAACAAAGGTTTAGAATGAACTTGATTTGTTTGTATTCATGTAAATCATTTGCAGTGCTTCATGGGATGAGAAGATTAATTGCATTTCTTTATTGAGTAAAGTGTAACTTCAGAGTTTATAAAGTGATTCATTTCACAGCTGTTGACTTGATTCATGGATGAAAACTTTTCATTAACTCTTTTCCCGCCATTGACGAGTTATTACGGCAATCGCGTTTGTACTGTTATACAGTAGGTGGCGCTATTACAAACCTTTGGGAAAAAGTACAGAAGCTCTGAACCTTCAACATATATATTTGAACTGTTTTTAATGATTGTTTTGAGTGACCTGGGTGGAATCTTTGACCAAAAAATGTTATAGTGATGTTTTTTTGAAGAAACCTACCCACATCTAAGAGGTGATAAAAAAAAGAACAAATGAAGATATAAGAAAGAAGAATACAGTAATTACAGAAAATGTACTGTGAGCCTTTAAAAAAAGCTGCCAGCAAGCTCCAGCGGGGAAAGACATAAAGAAATCTCTCTGCAGAAAATGATCAAGAGAAATACGTCCAGAACTAAAACAGCTGTAAGAAAAGAGAACGCTGTGGAAGTGTGTGTTGTGTTATACTGGTGGTGTGTACCTGACCCAGGTTGTCAAAGTTGTACTTGTGATGAACCCATCTGTAGTTAGCAGACAGGCAGTCCGACTTATTCGTGATGTTTTTCACATCCAAACCAACACAGTAATAAAACTTTCCTTTGAAGAGCTGCGGAAAGAAAACACACAAACACACGCACACACAAACACATGCACACACACACACATGCATACAAACAAACAAACGAACACACGCAAGCACACATACACACACACGAACACACACGAGCACACAAAAACGCATACACACACACATGCACACGAAAAAAACACACACATGCACGCACATGCATACAAACGCACATGCAAACACGAACATGCACACACGAAAACGCACACACACACACACACACACATGCACACACGAAAACGCACACACACATGCACACGAACACACACACACACACACACACAAAAACACAATAAATATGAGATGATTGTGAGATCAGTATGTGTGTGTGAGACGAAGACTGTCAACATTCAATCCACACTTCAGATGTTTTGATTATTACAGTATTATTACACTGAATTCTATAATAATCAACTTTGTCAAATTCTAATCAGATGACAAATCTACATGTGTTTATCTGCTTCACGTTACACTGAACACAGGATCAGGAGTTCATCTGGAGTTTACTGTGAGTGTTCTGGTCAATCTGCTGATGGATTTACAGTGACATGTGTGTGAGAAGAACACTGAACATCAGATGAACCTGAACTCCCAGAATGCCAAAGATGATGAAGAATGCACAGCAGATGAGAACGATGTTCCCGATGGGCTTCAGTGAGGTGATGAGTGTTTCCACCACCAGCTTGAGTCCTGGAGCTCGACTGATCACCCTGACAAACACCCAGAAGAATCTCATATAACATCAAGACATTCAAGAACCTTCATCATGACTGAGTCTGAAGTCTGAAGTTCCTCTCCTCACCTGAGAGGGCGCAAAGTCCTCAACAGTCTGAGAACCCGCAGCACGCCCAGAATCTTTGCTCCGCCCGTCATTGATACCACGATGTCAATCAAAGACACAAAGACAAGAAAACCGTCCAGAATGTTCCAGCTGCTGCGCAGATATGCTCGCTCGCCCAGATACAAACCCTTAGACACCACCTCAGAGAGAGAGAGAGAGAGAGAGAGAGAGAGATTCTGCTGTGGGATCATCTGACATCAGAAGAGAGAGTCTGATGTCTGGACACAGTGAGAGAGAGAGAGAGAGAGAGAGAGAGAGAGACAGACACAGAGAGAGACACAGAGAGACACAGACAGAGAGAGAGAAAGAGAGAGAGAGAGAGAGAGAGAGAGAGAGAGAGAGAGAGATTCTGCTGTGGGATCATCTGACATCAGAAGAGAGAGTCTGATGTCTGGACACAGTGAGAGAGAGAGAGAGAGAGAGAGAGAGAGAGAGAGAGAGAGAGAGACAGACACAGAGAGAGACACAGAGAGACACAGACAGAGAGAGAGAAAGAGAGAGAGAGAGAGAGAGAGAGATTCTGCTGTGGGATCATCTGACATCAGAAGAGAGAGTCTGATGTCTGGACACAGTGAGAGAGAGAGAGAGAGAGAGAGAGAGAGAGAGAGAGAGACAGACACAGAGAGAGACACAGAGAGACACAGACAGAGAGCGAGAGAGAGAGAGAGAGAGAGAGAGAGAGATTCTGCTGTGGGATCATCTGACATCAGAAGAGAGAGTCTGATGTCTGGACACAGTGAGAGAGAGAGAGAGAGAGAGAGAGAGACAGACACAGAGAGAGACACAGAGAGACACAGAGAGACACAGACAGAGAGAGAGAAAGAGAGAGAGAGAGAGAGAGAGACCCAGAGAGAGACACAGAGAGACACAGACAGAGAGAGAGAAAGAGAGTGAGAGAGAGAGAGTGAGAGAGAGAGAAGGAGAGAGAGAGAGAGAGAAAGAGAGATGTGAGGTGTTCAGGTGAGCTTTACCTTCACTGTCATCTCGGCCACAAAGATTGCAGTAAAAACATAGTTGGAGATGGTGAGGAAGACTCGCTCCTGACAAGAGAAAACACATCCAGACTCACAACAGAACGCCCACAGAACACATCAGCTGTGTGTGTGTGTGTGTGTGTGTGTGTCTCTTCACACTGGTATCTGTGGATTGTTCAGGCAGAATTCACACTTCATTCATAAATGATGATGTGACAGATTTCACACTGAGCTGAAGATGACTCTCATACTACTGAGACGTGATGATGATGAGTCAAACTGTCTGTGTCACTGTGTGTGTGTTTGTGCATGCGGTGGGTCTCTCAGTGTTGTGTGCGTTTGTCTGTCAGGGTTTGTATGTATGTGTGTGTGTGTGTCTGTCAGTGTGTGTGTGTGTGTGTGTGTGTATATGTGTTTGCGTGAGTGTCTGCTTGTGCGTGTGTGTGTGTGTGCGTGCGTGCGTGTGTAGAGTCGTACCAGGCTGCCCTGATGGATTCTGGGTCTCTCTAGTGCTACAGTGATGCAGTTGAGGAAGATGAAAGAAAGAACCACATAATCAAACATCTTATGAGCAATAATCATCTGACACAGCAGCCGAAACCTGCACACACACACACAGAGAGAGAGAGAGAGAGAGAGAGAGAGAGAGATCATGAACAGGTCGGTGGGTGATCAGTCTGTAACTGTGACATCTGTTGATATCAATGATCATTTATGGTCTGTCGGAGCAGAAATCACACAGACTGAATTCTCTACAGGATTCAATCGACACTGTCAATCACATCTGTGAGTCTTCAGCATCATCTGATCATATATCACATCATAATCACAAACTTGAGCAGAGAGATATACTGGAATAATACAACAAGAGCATGAGCAGAAGCATCATGAGGTGATGATGAACACATACTTGTTCTGAGGGGAAAATAAATAAATGGCCCAATCATCTCTGGTCTCACACCAGTCTGGACGATACACCTCCATCATCTTCTGCACACGAGAAAACAGACTCTGTGAAAACACACACACACATACACACACACACACACACACGTTTATCAGGTTATTGTGATGTGTTTCCAGTATATTTTCATTTCTTCAGTATGAGATGAGGATTTCACTTTATTGAGATGTTTATTAAAATCCCGAGAACATCCTCAGTCTACTTGTGAATGAAGTTCAGCACAAATACATCATGAGAGAGAGAAACTTCATAAAACTCTCTGATGAGCAAATGTGAATTCATAATCAGTGCATTGATGTCATATCATATTAAAGATGCTGCTTTCAGCACTTCATCACAACAAACCTGAGGTCTGACAGACACTTATATATTCAAAGCTGCAACCCGTCACTTTTTGTTATGAAAGTTCAGAGAAATAGTCATTCAAAGGCGTCTCCTTCCTTTTCTCCTACAGAAGAGGTTCTCAGAGGGGGGTCCGGGACCCCTGGGGATCTGCAGTCTATGGCTAGGGGGGCGCAAAATCATTGTGACTCGTGCTAAAGCTGAAGGATTCAGAATGCTCACGGAGCCACTGGCAGTGAAAACTGTTGATTTTCATGGGATTTGAGGTTGTTTAAAATGAGTGCATTAAGCCCTCATCTACTGATCCCAATGCTCCAAATAACATCTCAAATGATGTTTATTTGTGTTTTCTGCACCTTTACATACACTGTGTATTTTCATATATTGGTTCTTGGTTTTGACTTGTTGTGTGACAAATCTATTTGTATACCCAGTGATTTTAAGGCAAGGTTGAAGGGATTTTGTTTTGAAACTTTTAAAATGTTTTCTCAAAATTGCCTTTGCTGACTGTCTTGACTTTAAACCTGTGTATGGGAAGAATACATGTGTAATTGAATTTAATTGAATTGAATATATTGATTTCATGTATTTCGTTATATTTAATTTCATAATAAACCCTTTCCTTTTGTTTAAAATGGAGTCTATCCACCATGCTTTAAATATGTTTGAACAGAACTATTTCCTTGTCGTGAGCTTCTTTTTCACAGACTGGCTAAAGTATTTTAGCAATAACACTTCATAGATTTTGAAAACATGTTTTTATTAAATATTGATAAATATAGTGTTTATTTAATTAAAATGGCTGGCAGTTGGTGTCGCCACATCTTTTTAAACAATGAGTCATTCATTCAACTCATGTATTCAAACGACTTTGAAACTGCATTTGAATCATTGACTCTCTTGTTTCAATCGGTGTAAAAAGAACCGCTGTCTGTCTCTCAAAGATGTGCAAACATTCAGCTGCTGGCTTTGTGTGGAGATTTGCGTTGGGAAAATACAACAATGTAAGGCACAGACTTAACTTCTTGTTGTTGTATAAAATAAATATAACTTTGAGGGTCTTTTTTATATAGTTTTGTTTAAGAATCATTTTTGAAAAGATTGTTATTTAATTTGAGCACAAATGTTCACCATTAAATATTAAAAAGGTTTTAAGCGGAGCTATCATGCTATGTCATGTATTCTGACTTCTTCACACTGTTAATCACACTTCACATTGTTAAAAAAACAGTTTGACATTTGACACAGTATTTCTGTACTTGATACACTCCCCCAGAACTCCAAATAGTTTCAGAAAGTTTTTCTAATTCTGGATCCCTGTGTCGTCACTGATCCTATTCCTTTTATTGGCAAGGCCGAAGAAAGAGCCCATCCACCAGACAACTGACTAGCGAGACCCCTGACCAACAAGATTAACTGTGCGTCAACAAGATTGGCTGTGCTGCAGCTCGTTGCTCTTGCGATAGTGAAGTTGAGGTGTGTCTGTTTGTTCATGGCATTTCAGTGATGGATGTTATATAAACGATTTGGAGATGGTTTTAAACTGAAAGATGGAGCGGTCCCAGTGCTAGAAGATGCCGAACATGAACTGCACGCGGTAAATCAAATTGAGTCATACGTCTGTACTTTGTTGGTGTGTACGTGCATAATGTAGAAAACATGAAGGGATTAATGTGATAATGTGTTGTGTGCTCGTGCTGTAGTTCCGTCCCACTCTCCCCACTCGTCCAGCCTCCAGCACACACTGTTTTTCCAGAAATAATGGTACAACTGTATCTCTCTTTTATAAATGTGATCAAAATAAACGTAAGCAACTGTACTGTACAGGTACTCAAGATAAATATGAGATTGGCAGACACTGAGTGTGTTACACGATCTTAAACTGTTACCAAACCCACGCTACCACGCTATCGTTGTAAATCTTATTTGCATATGGGTTCATTACATATCTCCAGATAACAAACACATCAAGAAAGAATAAAAACTTTCTAAAGCCTAAAACCAGCCTCATAAACAACAAATATCCCAGAACAAACCACTTATCTGTGAGAAACAACTTCATTTCTTATGACATCATCAATATTAAAGGCACCATGCCACGATGTGACCAGATAACATGATAAAATGCTCCGTCTCAACGTCTCTTCAACAATAAAATGTTTTAATGGAAGTTGTGAGTCATCTTTATTTTAATAGCGGAACAGATCAGCAGACACATATATTACAAAATGACACTCATGTTTCTTTATCTAAAAGAACAGATACTACACACAATAACTATACTATACGTTTTTTGATAGTACAAATATCTGTGTAATTTATACTATTGCTAGAAACAGAAAGAGTTGTTGTCTCATTCACAATCTATCTCTGTTATTTATTTGTTAGTAACAAACAATTCATACATAATTTTCAAGGTTTTAATTAGGGATGCACCGATCTATATATATTTTGGCCGATAACAATAACCGATAATTCTTGAACATTGGGAGCTGATAACCGATATATTGGCCGATATACCGTACCTAAATATCAATACAACATTTTCTGAGACTGAAATTCTTTTTGTCTCCTGAAGTACCAATCCTACTTTACACTAGGGGTGTAGCGACACGTCGACGACGACGCATCGCAGCAGCTCGCCACACACACGTGGGAGACCAAAACATGGGTATGGGAATACTTCAAATTTAGTCCCAAACGTAAAGGTGTCATTATTTCCGCTCTTTGCCAAATGGAGTTGGCATACCACGCCAGCACAACAGCAATGTTGGAGCATTTGAAACGGAAACACCCCATTGTCACTTGTGAAGGAGACAATAACAAGTAAGTACTTACGTTGGCTAAATTAATTACATGTTTGTGTAGTGTAGCTTGAGCTCTCTGCACTTCGGTTGTGCTAGCTAACTATCTTAGCTCTCCTTGCAGTTTGTTCGTGCGATAGGTAGCTACTGGCGCCTAGACCGCTGTGTTTAGCTAACGTTAGTTATCATCTAATGTTGGCTTGAATGGAAGCTAGTTTACGGCTGCAGAACACCACTATCTATAGTAGCTGACATTAGCTACTAACCTAGCACGGACAAACTGCACAGAGAGCTAAGATACGTTGGTTAATTGGTTAGCCTAGCACCACCAAATTGCACAGCTGAGGGATAGCCACGTTAGCATTCAAATAAACTAATCATAGCATAGCACTACAATGAGGTTAAGAGTAGATTTAAAATACCCCACAGTCATAGTTGTTGTTCTAATATGCATTGCATTTTTGTTTTCTAGGACAAAGCAAAGAACCTTGTGGCGTCCTGTCCTGAGAAAGAGCAACAGAAAAATAAGCGTTGGATTGATCGTCCAATCAGTCGTTAGATTAGTCGACTAATCGATAAAATAATCGCTAGATTAATCGTTTCATAAATAATAGTGCACCCCAGCCCTACTTTATACTAATTAAAGATTCTTTAACTTTTAAACTTTTCTGGTATAATGTTTAATTAATAAACAAATTAATGATGTTCTTCCAGACAACCCAGAAAGGTGTTGTCAACAGCCACGTGTCTAACGGGTCTCAAGACAGAAAGCATTCAGACAGCAGTCGTATTCAAACAATATGCTTTTGTTCCTATAATATACACGTTAATAAATAACTACATAACAGTGAGTGAATGATCTGTACTTTATTGGACTTTAACTGTGAGCAGCATGCAGCTGAAGTGCTTCAACCAGAGGAAATTAGTCATATTATATCGGCCTAAATTTAATTATCGGCTGATACGATTAAATTAAATATGAGCATTTATCGTCCAATACCGATATGACCGATAATATATCGTGTCTCTCTAGTTTTAATAGAGCTTGCTATACATGATCAAATTGTGCCGCTTTATTAGAACACTTAGATCAACCAAGGAAACCTTTTTGGAACACGTAAGTGAAATGAAAATGATTAAAGATTCATGTTTTTATTTATCACCATGAAACGTGTCTGATGTCACACGTACTTCAATAAGAGTGCCAAATATGATACACATATTTTGGCACTGACTCTCAGAAGTTTAAGAACCCCCGTCCTACAGTATGTCGAGTTCTAACAGGTGTAACCCGCAAGTTTCTGTTTTGCAGCTGTAAATAATTTGTGCGTCCAGTGTTCTGAGTTGTGTGTCACTCACATATTCTGTGTCTTCTTCCAGGTCACTCTTGTCTTTACGGACATCGAGCTGAGGATAAACTTCTCCGAGCAGCGGTCCCTGGGGTCCCGGGCCCTTCCCGTTACAGTCGTGATGCTCCGCTGAGACGCTCTTCTTCCGGAACAGAGGGGGGCGCTGCAGGGGTTCAGGGAGATCCAGTGAGAGAGCCCGGCGGTTTCGCCGTGACAGGAACGGAGGATGAGGCAGAAGCGTCTCGTGTTCGGCGGGATGTGAGTGAACACCACAAACCCTTAAACTGCCCCCGATCCCCCCGGCTGACCTCAGACTTCGAGCAGAACGACCCGCGCTGTTCCAACTGCACCGCCGACTCCAGGACGCCTGAGGAGGAGGACGCCCCCAGTGGTGATAGTGAAAACTGCGGCTGTGACGCTATACACACAGACAAGCAAACTCTTATTTCAGTATTTATCTATTCATTCATCAGATGCATTTAGACAATGTGAATTACAAATGAAGAATAATGAAATGTAGGCCTATACATTTTAATAACAAATCTAAAGTAGTTCTTCATGTCTGTTTTTCACTCTCTCTCAGCTGTCTCTTTAACACTCATCAGATTCAGAGCTGATTTGTGTCACACTTGAGATCAGACTAGAATAATCACAGATCTGTTTTTTAACATTAAGATGACGTCACTGTGATTGGACGACTCAAGGTTCTTGTCAACCAATAGGTATTGACATGATGATGATACTTTCATCAGTGTGATGTCACAAAGTTGCAGTAGCTCAGGCCAAAGAACGGTTACAGTTTGTATAAATGTTGATTCTGAAGTGAGAAGTTTTGAGTTCTGTATCTGTTTTCTGGTTTGTTTTTAGCACAAATGACTTCCCTTGTGACATGAGGATGAAGATGGTGTGTTGGTGCATGTGCTCATTTTACAAGCAGGAACAGTAAAATGACAGTTTCCATAGAAACGTGTGTCCTCTGCTGTTGACCTCACACAGAAAGTTGTGTTGATGAACAAACATCAGTCAGACGACAGCTCAGCAGTCTGGACAACACGCTTGATTATGTCAAAACCAGACAACATGTGAACTTTTACCCTGTTTTACCACAGTACTCTTCACAAGAACAACAGAAACCGCTCTCTTTCTCTCTCTCTTTCTACATGGCTGTTTCAATTAAAAAAAGAGATTGCCATCGAAACCCAGATAGGCATCAACTGAGCATCACACATTATCAAGAGATTTTTTGTCTTAAACACACACCCAAAAATGTCTACACACACAAACAGACACAATCCAAATGTAATGTGCACCAATGCCGTACTAAAGGGACAGTTCACAAAAAAATAAAAAATAATTTCTTCCCTCTAACAAAAGAAGATATTTTGAGGAATGTTGATATCAAACAACATTGAACTCCCTTCAATTCATTGAACACAAATGAACACAAAACCACGCGGACATTTCTCAAAATACTGGAAGAAAGACTTGCATACAGATTTACAAACACGTGAGGAAGAATTTAGCTTTGAGTGAGACCTGTCGCTTAAACTGACATTAAATATCAACAGGAACAAAGTCCTCCGACAGATTCAATATTTGAAGGTTCTATATATAGAAGGAAATCAGATGGGATTTGAGGTGGTGAGGAAAACACAAAGCCGGTCTTTAGAGAAGAATCAGGATTGACCAATGACAGTCCAGAACAAACACAGACATGAAAGTGATATTTATTTCTCTATTGACACACCAGAGATGAAGACCTCCTGCACAGACTGATGGGTCGACTCCTGTGATTCTCCTCAGAAAAACTCATCCGGCTCTTTCCTTCAGCCAGCGGTGTCAACTCAAGATGACCGTTAGCTGTGAGAGAGGAGAGTTTAGGATCTGAAAGAGAGAGAGACATCTTTATAACCACAGAACTTCAGAGGAGATGCTGGAAACCAAAATAATCATGTAGAACATTAAACATGAACAGTGTACAGGTTCCCGTCCATCCCTCACGGGTGTATTATGTGTAAAGAGAATAATACCAGAGATTGTGAGCGAATCTTTCTGTTTCTCGCTGTCATCAGAGGACGAGTGGTCATCATCTGTGTATGAATGATTGGCATCTCCCTGATGGATAGACAGACATTCAGCAGGAACTCAATAAAGTTCTGCTTGAATTCAGTGATATTTTGGGGGGGTTACCTCAGCCTGAAAGCCCTCCACCAGTATGGCCACCAGTAGATTGAACAGAACGTAATTCCCAAACGTCATGAGAGCCACAAAATACAGAGCAACCAGAGGAGACGTGGAGGCCATCCCGTTATACAACACTCCATTCCAGTCCTCCTGCGTCAGAATCTACACACAGACACACAAACACAGAGTCATGCGTGTGTCTAAGGGACGTGTGAATCACACCCCTCTCTCTCTCTCTCTCTCGGTACCTGAAACACAGTGACGATCGCCCACAGCAGAGAATCAAAGTTCTTTCGGTCTGGTACTGTGTCTCCAGTGTCTGTTTTGAGACTGAACTTACAGCCAAAGATATGCATCCCCAGAATACTGCAGACAGACAGACAGAGATACAGACAGACAGATGGACAGAGACAGAGGGAGAGACAGAGAGAGAGAGAGAGAGAGAGAGAGAGAGAGAGAGAGAGAGATCAAATCATGTGTAAAGTATGAGCTGCTCATGACCTGATGTCATGATCGTTGTCCTGAAATGATGTTGTTTGTGAGACTTTATTGCTCAAGTGTAATGAGAGGTGAATTCCCACCTGAAGATGAAGATGAAGAGCATCAGCAGCATGCAGAACGTGGCCACATTGTCCATAGTCTTCATCAGAACCACCAGCTGTCTGCGTAACGCCGGCATGAACCGAACCAGCTTCAGAACACGCAACAACCGGAACGTCCTGAGCACTGACAGACCGCCGTCAGACTGCCCCATGATCTCACACACACTGCGCACGCACACACAGATATCAATCAAGCAGAATCACCATCAGTGTTGTGTGAATGATTGTGTTGTTGTTTTTGTTTACCTGATGATCACAATGATTCCATCAAAAGTGTTGTAGGGATTACGCAGGTAATGAAAACAGCCGAACGCCGTGAGCTTTAACATCATCTCCAGAGCAAACATACTGGTGAACACGATGTTACAGATCTCCAGAACATTAGTCAGCTCTTCTGGCTGCACACACACACACACACACACAGAACGAGGAAACGCATCATTAGGTGCAGTAATGAAGAGAGTTAATGATGATGAAGTCAATCAAATCAGACATCATTGATTTCACTGAGTTCTAAACATTCAGACTCATGCAGAACTACACAACACAATTACACAACAACACAATAACAATAACACCCGAACACGCTTAATAAAAAAACACTTCATTTCTGACATGTTTCTCTCACCTGTGTGTGTCTGTTCAGTTGAGTGTGTGATGTGTTTGTGTTGTTGTTCAGTTCAGTTGTGTGTGCGTGTTTGTGTTGAGTTGTATGTGTGTACCTGCTGGTGGTGTTCTATGCCCATGCTGATTGTGTTGATGAGGATGGCGATCATGATGCCTCTGCTGAAGTATTTACTCTCCACGATCGCCCACAGTTTCACTCTCATCTCCATCCACAGCTCAAGACCCCGCCCCTGACACGCCCCCTCCACACTCTCTTCAGCCCCTCCCTCCTCTGGCTGCTGATTGGCTGCTGAGGCAGCAGGTGTCACTCTATCTGTAATACATCAAACAGACACTGTTACACAAACAAGCAAACACACACACTGACATCAGTCTTCATCTAAACAGAGTTCATAGATGAGTAGTCTGATCTAGTCTGATCTAATGATGAGAACATCAGATATGAGGGCGAGTCTCTCAGCTTCTGTCTTATGTCTCTCAGGAGTGTGAGACCTGTGATGTAAAGCGCTCTAACCGTTCTGGAGGATCTGTCCTCCGTTGGTGATGTGTTTGCGGTGAGCTGATGTTCTCTGCGGTGGTGTGTGACAGAGAGCTGCACAGAACGTGGCGATGCGCCGGCGGGTCTTGCGCAGGACGTGACGGACCAGCTGAAAGATTTCCTCGTAACAGTCGCCGGGTTCAGTCAGAGTGCTGGAGGACAGACACGCGGCACGCTGCTCCTGCATCAACTGATGCTCACGCTGTTTGGTCTCCGAAAACTGTGTTGCTATGACGACCAAACACAAGTTTATCATGAAGAAAGAGCCAATCTGTGAGAAAAGTGCAGAGAGAGAGAAAGAGTTAATGTTACACTTGTGTGTGTGTGTGTGTGTGAGTGTGTGTGTGTGTGAGTGTGTGGTGTACTTACTATTATCAGCAGAATAAAATAAATGAAGTTGTAGAAGGAATGTGCGTCCATGACATAATACATGATTTCCACCCAACCCTCCAGAGTTATGACCTAAACACACACGCGCATTAGGGAGAAAACGATCATTTCTTCCATATCTCCATCAATTAAAATGAAAGTACAAATAAATGTAGAAGGAAAGTTCCCAGAGAGTGACTGTGCGCTCTGTCACCTGAAATATGACGATCCAGGCGTATCCGATGTTGTCGAAGTTGATAGCTCCTTTGTGTGGGTTTTTGTGACCCGTGCTGCAGCGTGTGTAATATTGATTCCAGTTGACACAGAGTCCAGGAATGAGAGCGCTGGTGTTCAGGAAGGGTTCAGTGGTCAGGCCCAGCGTCTGATGAACAACATCCTCTGCATCCAGGCAACACTGATGTCCGGACACACGACGAGCCGGCACATCACCGCACGACATGATGCCATTATCCTGCGGCAGAGAACAGATGAAGGGCCGCTCGTCTTCCTCATCCAGTGAGTAGTACTGAGCTGGAAGTGACACGCCCGTCGACCTTAAAACACAAAACAGTTAGCATCAACGCATGAAACACAGGGTACAATTTGTACAATCATCTCTATTTTTGTCTTATGTTTCTGTCAGCTGGTCTGATGTGTGGGCTTTATCATGACACGTGTCATGTGACACTGACTGACTGAAGTATCTTACTGTCTGTACACACAAGTGTGTACTGCAATGATTAACAATATAGAAAAAGCAAAATATAAACACAAAATTGAACTTCAATTAAATGTGTTCTTGAATGTTTACTTTTTTTACATTTACATTTTTTAGTCATTTGGCAGACGATTTTATCCAAAGCGACTTACAGTGCACTTATTACAGGGACAATCTCCCTGGAGCAACATGGAGTAAAGTGTCTTGCTCAAGGACACACTGGTGGTGGCTGCTGGGATCAAACCAGCAACCTTTGATTTACCAGTTCAGTGGTTTAACCCACTAGACCACCATCTCACTTAATCCATCTGCCATCTTGGATAGAGCTTGTGGCACTGCATTCTGGGATGGCTGTCTCTAGATGCTAAGAATATGAGTAATATGATGTAAAGTCAGCGTCATTATGTCATTATCCTCCTTAAATAAAGTGCTGCCACAGCACATGAAGTTTACTGTACAAACACTGACACACAGGTGTCAAATACACACACTCACAGACACACATGCACAGACTCACATGCGCAGACACACACACGCAGACACACACACGGATACACGCAATCTCATACACACACACGCAGACAGACGCAGACACACGCGCAGACACGGACAGACACGCAGACACACACCACACCTGCAGACACACCCAGACACACATGCACAGACACACATGCACAGACTCACATGCGCAGACACACACACGCAGACACACACACGGATACACGCAATCTCATACACACACACGCAGACAGACGCAGACACACGCGCAGACACGGACAGACACGCAGACACACCTGCAGACACACCCAGACACACATGCACAGACACAGACTAAAAGACACACATACACACAGACACACACACGCAGACAGAGTGTTTAACCGGAGGGTCAGAGATTTTATCAGCTAGCTCTCTCTGTGTGTAAATCCTAAATGCTGCATTGAGCCGTTTTTAATAAACCCTTAGAGCACATCACAGCAAACAAACAGATCAAAGTCTGAGAGTAAATGAAATGATATTTATGAAGATTACAGAGGACAAACATCATCCAAGAGAACATAAGCCTGTATTCCTCTTTCTTTTAGACGGTCACTTAAAGCGTCTCCAGACAGTGGAAATGAATCTGTAAGATCACAAAGAACGCTTCAGTCTCTGTCAGGTGACGATAAACATGATTCTGTATGGAGAAGAAACCTCACAATAAACTGACACACACATCTCTGCTCCACACATTAACATGATTAACATGAGCATCACATTTCATTTCTGAGGTTTCCTCCTCATATCTCCAGAAGAACATCTGATCACATCTGCTCAAACAGCATATTGTCTTTAAACCACGTAAAATACAAACAAGGAAAAAAAGAGCCCAGATAGCTTCAGATCACTGCCAACATACAGAGAAGAGCTGAGACTCATTTAAAAACACAGAATAACAACAAGAGCTAGTACACAACACCACAGAGCACATGACAGGCTTCTTTCATACAGTAAGATTAAAATAGATGCATTCCTATAAAGTATGTACAGATTTATTGATCTTAATATATATATATTTGTTTGGAAACAGATCAGGTCAGTCATTTGTTATGGCGATTCACACACTGAGTTCCTCTGATGACACAACATAACACAACAGACAAGAGATAAACCATCAGAGAATAAGAGATCTCCTTCTGGACAATAGAGGTCACACAACACCACACATACTGCTAACAAGAGAGAGAGAGAAAGACAGACAGAGAGAGAGAGAAAGAGAGACAAAGAGAGACAGAGATAGTGAGTGAGAGAGGGAGAGGGAGAGAGAGAGAGAGAGAGAGAGAGACAGAGAGAGAGAGAGACAGAGCGAGAGAGAGAGAGAGAGAGAGAGAGAGAGAGAGAGAGAGAGAGAGAGAGAGAAAGACAGAAAGACAGAAAGAAAGAAAGAGAGAACCTCTATCACGTCTGTGTTAAGACTTTATATCTTTTTTATAATAAACCTACAGCAGCTCTTTAATGAATCTATGAGTCCCTTTGTCAAAGCTTAACCCAGCTCTGAAAGAAACACACACACACTCCATTGCATATGACATAAGAAGGTCAAAGTCATAATTCTCCTAGCAGTCCCTGATACACAGAGCAACATTAACGGAGAACACAAGAAAGAGAGAGACAGAGTGAGTGAGAGACAGAGACAGAGAGAGAGACAGAGAGAGTGAGAGTGAGAGTGAGAGACAGAGACAGAGAGAGAGAGAGAGAGAGAGAGAGCAAGAGAGAGAGAGAGAGAGAGAGAGAGGAGGAGTATAAAATCTATCCTAAATTAACTGGCTCTCTGTTAATGAAACTGAGAATTACTGAACAAACATGAAACTGTGAGTCACAGCAACTTCTGAGATAAGTATACATCAATAAACATTTCCACTGATAGAACAAGCACTGATGAGCTCAGCAGATGTCATTAATTACAGTAACAGAACCTTGTGTCAGTTACTGCAGGTGTAAGAAACATGAATGAATGTGATACCACAAACCACACCAGAGGGAACATACACAAGAAACTCATTCCACAAACAACCTACAGCTCAAAGAAGAAACCAAATGGAACCAGAGAAAAGTACACAGAACCAGAGGAACCCACACAGAACCAGCAGAACCCACAGAGAACCAGAAGAATCAAACAGAACAAGAGGAACCCACACAGAACCAGAGGAACCCACACAGAACCAGAGGAAAGTACACAGATCCAGCTGAATCCACACATAACCAGAAGAAACCACACTTAACCAGCGGAGCCAACACAGAACCAGAAGAGCCCACACAGAACCAGAGGAAACCGCACAGAACCAGAAGAACCCGCACAGAACCAGAAGAACCAAACAGAACAAGAGGAACTCACACAGAACCAAAAGAACCTAACAGAACAAGAGGAACTCACACAGAACCATAAGAACCCACACAGAACCAGAAGAACCCACATATAACCAGAAGAACCCACACAGAACCAGAGGAACCCACACAGAACCAGAAGAACCCACATATAACCAGAAGAACCCACACAGAACCAGAGGAACCCACACAGAACCAGAAGAACCCGCACAGAACCAGAAGAACCCACACAGAACCAATGGATCCCACACAGAACCAGAGGAACCCACAAAGAACCAGAAGAACCCACACAGAACCAGAAGAACCCACGTATAACCAGAGGAACCCACACAGAACCAGTGGAGCCCACACAGAACCAGAAGAACCCACATATAACCAGAAGAACCCACACAGAACCAGAGGAACCCACACAGAACCAGAGGAACCCACACAGAACCAGAGGAACCCACACAGAACCAGATGAACCCACACAGAACCAGAACCAGTGTTTGGTTTTGCACAGGTGACAGACATGACACACCAACGATCTGAGATCTCTGTGAGAGTGTTCTGTGTGTGTGTGGACTTGGTTTTTATATGTTAGTGGGGACCTGAACCTGAATACACACCAACTCACGGGGACTCGTGTCACTGTGGGGACCAAAACTGAGGTCCTCACGGGAACAAAAGCTTTTAAATCATACAGAACGATCATTTTTGAAAATATAAAACTTCAAAAAGTTTTCTAGGATCTTTAGGTTTAGGGGATAAAATATACAGTTTGTACAGTATACAACTCATAACACCTATGGACTGTCCCCATGGAGATAATAAAACATACATGTGGGTGTGTGTGTGTGTGTGCGTGCGTGTGTGTGTGTGTGGACTCACAGTGTGAAGTTTTCCTCCGGGTAACAGCGGTTCCGCAGAAGCCCCGCCCACAGCTGTACGCCAATGATCCCGAAGATGAAGAAGACAAAGAAACACAAGAGCAGCACGTTCCCCAACATCGGCAGTGTATCCAACAACAGATTCACTAAAATACGCATACCTGACACACACACACGGAAGAAAATGGTATCACTCACATGTTGCTCTTTCATAGCTGAGGAAATGTGATGTTCTCACTTGTGTCTCAGATTGTTCAGAGAACATCAAAAGAGAATGAAATGAGAGTGTGTGAAATCAAGAAGAGTGTGGAGGTGAAATCATCTGATTTGAGTCAATGTGATGAGAAATGTTTGAGATGATTTTGAGATCTTCAATCATAATGACTTTTGATCTGAGCTCAGTTTGACACACTGTTGATATCTCTTCTTAAAGTCTCATGACAGACACATTTGTCAGATTTCTGACTCGTTATCTCAGGAGAAAAATCTGAGACACACATGAGATTTAAACAAAAGATTTAATCTCACAGATCTCATGCTTGTTCTCAATCTGAAGCTGATCTCAGCAGCTGACTCACTAACACTCACTTCAGTCTCAGTGAGAAACTGAGGAAGGTTTGACACTTTTGTGTGGTGAACATCAACACACAAGATCTGCTGACATCATATCCAACAATCCGCAGAAATAACATTCTCCAGTGGACGGACAGAACGATTGCCGTATGGGTGTGTGTCCACCGAGGCGTTTCTGTCGGCGTCAGGCATGTTTTTCAATTGTTTACGATTTCTGAAAAAGCGCGCAGCTGGCGTCTTTTCCCAGGCTCAGAGCGGCGTTCCACCGGGCGTCAAGAGTGAATAAATGCTCAAATGTGAGCGGATGCTCAGCCTGCAGCGGGTGTTTCAGACGTGTCAAAGCATCTCAGTGGACACAGGAGCTCACAGTTACACACAGCTACACACACATCAACTGCTGATTCACACTTGATCTGCTCCTTTACATGAACATTCAGTGATGATGAGTGATCATCAGAAAAACACATACAGTCAGAAAACTATTAGATTTCACTTCTCTCATTACCATCAGAGTCACGTTCATGTTGATGAGGCTGAATATCACATTGTGTAGATTCTGTGTGTTTGTGTATCTGATGTGATTTATCACAGTCAATACAGTCAGCTCAATACAACAGCAATTTTTCTTATACTGAGCTCAGTGTGTGTGTGTGTCTGTCTGTGCGTGAGTGTTTGTGCATATTGTGTGTGTCTGTCTGTGTGTGCGTGTGAGTGTGTGTGTGTGTGCATGTGTCTGTCTGTGTGTGCGTGTGTGCATATTGTGTGTGTCTGTCTGTGTGTGCATGTGTGTGTGTGTCCGTCTGTGTGTGCATGTGTGTGGGTGTGTGTATGTGTGTGTGTCTGTCTTTGTGTGTCTGTCTGTGTGTGCGTGTGTGTGTGTGTGTGTCCGTCTGTGTGTGCATGTGTGTGTGTCTGTCTTTGTGTGTCCGTCTGTGTGTGTACGTGTCTGTCTTTGTGTGTCTGTCTGTGTGTCTGTGTGTGTGTGTGTGTGTGTGTGTGTGTGTGTGTGTGTGTGTGTGAGTGTGTGCGTACACTGAATGTGAGTACATTTCCTCCTGTGTGTGACAGCAGTACTTAATATCTGACTTCAGTTAGCTGATGGTCCATTGACCAATCATTAAAGAGAATACATTAAAGGCACAGTTCATGACCCTCACACACATGTCACAACTTCCTCCTGCAGAACACAAAAGATGTTTTGAAGAACATTGATAAGCAGACAACACTGAACACAGCACATGTGTGATGTAAATGACGTGTTTTTCATCATATGGAGAAGAGCAGAACCTCTGACGCTTTACAGAAACACATGATGGAGTGGAAGAACAGACAGGTGTGTAAATGAAGTAACACAATCAGAGTGAAGAGAGAGAACCTGGACTCACTGGGAACTCTGTTAATGGCCTTCAGAGGTCTCAACACTCTCACAGTTCTGATGGCTGTCAGATTGACATTCTGAAGATCCAGTGAATACTCCACCACCCTAAAGAACACAACACACAACACACATGTCATTCATATCATGGAGAGACATATAGAAGTACAGGTACACACACACCAGACACACACACACACAAATACAGTTGTGTTCAAAATTATTCAACCCCCACTGAAATTGATTGTTTTGGTCGGTTTGACATTGATTATGATCATTCAGTCATCCTGCTTACAATTAAATCAAAGAGGCACGTGTAGGTCAGACAAATGTAACATAACATTTATAATGAAATAACCACAAATGTATTTTCTGAGCACACATCATTATCAGTTTTATTCAACCCCCAAGTGACATTCAATCTTAGTACTTAGTACAACATCCTTTTACAGTTATAACAGCTTTTAAACGTGAAGCATAGCTTGACACAAGTGTCTTGCAGCGATCTACGGGTATCTTCGCCCATTCATCATGGGCAAAAGCCTCCAGTTCAGTCACATTCTTAGGCTTGCGCACTGCAACTGCTTTCTTCAAGTCCCACCAGAGGTTCTCAATCGGATTTAAGTCTGGTGACTGCGATGGCCACTTCAAAATGTTCCAGCCTTTAATCTGCAACCATGCTCTAGTGGACTTGGAGGTATGCTTGGGATCATTGTCCTGTTGAAAGGTCCAACGTCTTCCAAGGCCTCAGGTTTGTGACGGACTGCATCACATTGTCATCCAATATCTCCTGGTACTGAAGAGAATTCATGGTACCTTGCACACGCTGAAGCTTCCCAGTACCTGCAGAAGCAAAACAGCCCCAAAGCATGATTGACCCCCCGCTATGCTTCACAGTAGGCAAGGTGTTCTTTTCTTCATAGGCCTTGTTCAAACATAGCGTTGATCAATGGGCCCAAACAGTTCTAATTTTGTTTCATCAGTCCACAGAACACTATCCCAAAACTTCTGTGGTTTGTCCACATGACTTTTGGCATACTGCAGTCGACTCTTCTTATTTTTTGGGGACAGCAAGGGGGTGCGCCTGGGAGTTCTGGCATGGAGGCTTCATTACGCAGGGTGCGCCGTATTGTCTGAGCAGAAACTTCAGTACCCACATCTGACAAATCTTTTCTCAGTTCCTCAGCAGTCACACGGGGACTTTTCTCCACTCTACGCTTCAGGTAGCGCGCAGCAGTCGAAGTCAGCATCTTCTTTCTGCCATGACCAGGTAGCGTTTCAACAGTGCCCTTTGCCTTGAATTTGCGAATGATGCTTCCTATGGTGTCTCTTGGTATGTTTAACATCTTTGCAATCTTCTTATAGCCATTGCCCTTCCTGTGAAGAGTAATCACCTGTTCTCTTGTCTTCCTGGACCATTCTCTTGACCTCACCATGTTTGTAACCACACCAGTAAATGTCTAGAAGGAGCTGAGTATCACAGTCATTTTAAAGCTGCCTAATTGGTGTTTATTAGGCTTTATTGCTGCTCCCTGATATCCACAGGTGTTTTCAATACCTGATTGAAAACACTTCATTGAACCTCTGTTCTTCAGAGTGGTAGTCTTTAAGGGGTTGAATAATTATGTCAATGAAGAATTCACAAAAGAAACATTTACTACTGTATTACAAAACTAATTGATGTCATTTTAGTTGCATATGGTTCTTTAAGAAGTCCTTGTAGGATTTCATTCTGAATACAATTTCAAATGTACACTAAATTCCCTAAAACCATTTACAGCATTGGGGCTTGAATAATTTTGAACACAACTGTATACACACGCACACACACACACACACACACACACACACACACACACACACACACACACACAAAACAGTAACTCTATAGTTGCTCATCATCATCATCTCAACTGGACAGTAAGACTCACACTGTTGTGTTCACAGCAGATGGAGAAACAGCTTTAACATGTTACACACAGTGTGCACGTGTGTGCGTCTTTCTAATGAAGTGAATTGTGTGTGTTTGTGCTGTGGGACTCAGTGATGTTTGTTCAGGGACATGAAACAGCTCTTCTTCTTATCTGCAGACAGCTTCTTATACACACATATCTGATACACACACACACACACACACACACACAAGCAGCATTAATTAAAGCTCCATCTGTCCTGCATTTCCACACGTTCATTATAAACTCTGACACCTCATGAAAGAAACGCTATACAATAATGACACAAATTCACACAAACACACAGTCTCACATGGCTTTCTATTTATCAAAACACACATTTTAGAACACACAAACACATATTCACAAATGAAAAACACACATGTGAGGGTGAAAGTTTCCATTAGTTTGTATAGTGAGCTGCAGTGTTTGTGTGACAGCAGTGTGATGATTCTCTCTCACATCATCTGATGATGATTCACGCACGCACACACACACACACACACACACACATTTGTTGCACTGCCATATTCTAATGAGGAACACAACAATACCATAGATGTAAAAACACTGAAATTGTTACTTTACAGAATTGCTAGACGACCAGATGCTGGGGGCAGAGGAAGAATGTTCACTGCAGAACAAGAAACCCATATAGTCAGTATGGTACAAATAATTCCATAAGGCTACACGAAATTCAGCAGCGCATAATTGAGGATGACACCACCTTCCAAAACATACACAACGTGAGCATTTCTGTATTAGGTTGTGTACTTGCCCGCAACAGAATCCGAATGAAACAAATCTACAGAGTACCTTTTGAACGAAAAAGTGAACGTGTAAAACAGCTGCAATATGTGTCATGGGTCATGAGCAGTTTTTTGTGGATGAGGCTGGTTTTAACCTCACTAAGACAAGGAGATGTGGCAGGAACATTATTGGACACTGTGCCATAATCAATGTCCCAAGACAACGTGGTGGTAACATAACCAGGTGTGCAGCTATAAGTCAAAATGGTGTCGTTCACCATCATGCAACCCTGGGCCCATATAACAGTGCACATATTATTACATTCCTGGACACCTTACATTGTCATGATTTTCCAGGGAGAACCCAAGTGCAGGCAAACACAGGGATGAAGGGGTTAACAGGGAATTTATTGCACAAATAACACTATAAAAGGACAAAACAAAACCCACGAGGGGGAAAACAAAACAGGATAAACTATTAACTAAACAAGGACACGGACTAACTTAACTAAGAAAACCTAGACTAGACTAGACTAGACTAGACTAGACTAGAGGAACTGTCCAAGAACAGGCATCTACAGACAGCATCAACTTAGACAGTACAAGTACAGCAACATCAAACAATCAAAGAGGATGATTTAAAGGGAAACAAACACAGGATAAATGGCAAGGGACAGGTGTGGGTAATGAAACACTAATGGGAAGGTAACAAGGAAACGAGATGGCGGGAGACACAGACAAGACATGAGAAAGCGCATGTTAGCCAATATATAAGCAAAGCCATGTCTTTCTCACACAAAACCCAAGGGCTATGCCATGACTCCGCTGCAAGAAAAGAATACACATGACATGATAGCGGAATCATGACATTACATGACATGCTCACTAATGTTCAGAGACCAGATCAGACCAGATACGTCTGATATGTCAAAGTGTGTTAGTATGTATGCATATTGTGTGTGTGGAGCATTTGTATGTCTGTCTTTTGTTGTTTTCACCTTTTCTTGTTTTTACAGGTATATGCCTTTAGTTGTTTTTCTTGTTTTTACAGGTATATGCCTTTAGTTGTTTTTCTTGTTTTTACAGGTATATGCCTTTAGTTGTTTCTCTTGTTTTTACAGGTATATGCCTTTAGTTGTTTCTCTTGTTTTTACAGGTATATGCCTTTAGTTGTTTCTCTTGTTTTTACAGGTATATGCCTTTAGTTGTTTTTCTTGTTTTTACAGGAATATGCCTTTAGTTGTTTTTCTTGTTTTTACAGGTATATGCCTTTAGTTGTTTCTCTTGTTTTTAGAGGTATATGCCTTTAGTTGTTTTTACAGGTATATGCCTTTAGTTGTTTTTCTTGTTTTTACAGGTATATGCCTTTAGTTGTTTCTCTTGTTTTTACAGGTATATGCCTTTAGTTGTTTCTCTTGTTTTTACAGGTATATGCCTTTAGTTGTTTTTCTTGTTTTTACAGGTATATGCCTTTAGTTGTTTCTCTTGTTTTTACAGGTATATGCCTTTAGTTGTTTTTCGTGTTTTTACAGGTATATGCCTTTTAGTTGTTTTTCTTGTTTTTACAGGTATATGCCTTTAGTTGTTTCTCTTGTTTTTACAGGTATATGCCTTTAGTTGTTTTTCTTGTTTTTACAGGTATATGCCTTTAGTTGTTTCTCTTGTTTTTACAGGTATATGCCTTTAGTTGTTTTTCTTGTTTTTACAGGTATATGCCTTTAGTTGATTTTCTTGTTTTTACAGGTATATGCCTTTAGTTGTTTTTCTTGTTTTTACAGGTATATGCCTTTTAGTTGTTTTTCTTGTTTTTACAGGTATATGCCTTTAGTTGTTTTTCTTGTTTTTACAGGTATATGCCTTTAGTTGTTTTTCTTGTTTTTACAGGTATATGCCTTTAGTTGTTTTTACAGGTATATGCCTTTAGTTGTTTCTCTTGTTTTTACAGGTATATGCCTTTAGTTGTTTTTCTTGTTTTTACAGGTATATGCCTTTAGTTGTTTCTCTTGTTTTTACAGGTATATGCCTTTAGTTGTTTTTACAGGTATATGCCTTTAGTTGTTTCTCTTGTTTTTACAGGTATATGCCTTTAGTTGTTTCTCTTGTTTTTACAGGTATATGCCTTTAGTTGTTTCTCTTGTTTTTACAGGTATATGCCTTTAGTTGTTTTTCTTGTTTTTACAGGTATATGCCTTTAGTTGTTTCTCTTGTTTTTACAGGTATATGCCTTTAGTTGTTTTTACAGGTATATGCCTTTAGTTGTTTCTCTTGTTTTTACAGGTATATGCCTTTAGTTGTTTTTACAGGTATATGCCTTTAGTTGTTTTTCTTGTTTTTACAGGTATATGCCTTTAGTTGTTTCTCTTGTTTTTACAGGTATATGCCTTTAGTTGTTTCTCTTGTTTTTACAGGTATATGCCTTTAGTTGTTTCTCTTGTTTTTACAGGTATATGCCTTTAGTTGTTTCTCTTGTTTTTACAGGTATATGCCTTTAGTTGTTTCTCTTGTTTTTACAGGTATATGCCTTTAGTTGTTTTTCTTGTTTTTACAGGTATATGCCTTTAGTTGTTTTTCTTGTTTTTACAGGTATATGCCTTTAGTTGTTTTTCTTGTTTTTACAGGTATATGCCTTTAGTTGTTTCTCTTGTTTTTACAGGTATATGCCTTTAGTTGTTTCTCTTGTTTTTACAGGTATATGCCTTTAGTTGTTTTTCTTGTTTTTACAGGTATATGCCTTTAGTTGTTTTTCTTGTTTTTACAGGTATATGCCTTTAGTTGTTTCTCTTGTTTTTACAGGTATATGCCTTTAGTTGTTTTTCTTGTTTTTACAGGTATATGCCTTTAGTTGTTTCTCTTGTTTTTACAGGTATATGCCTTTAGTTGTTTTTCGTGTTTTTACAGGTATATGCCTTTAGTTGTTTTTCTTGTTTTTACAGGTATATGCCTTTAGTTGTTTCTCTTGTTTTTACAGGTATATGCCTTTAGTTGTTTTTCGTGTTTTTACAGGTATATGCCTTTAGTTGTTTTTCTTGTTTTTACAGGTATATGCCTTTAGTTGTTTCTCTTGTTTTTACAGGTATATGCCTTTAGTTGTTTTTCTTGTTTTTACAGGTATATGCCTTTAGTTGTTTCTCTTGTTTTTACAGGTATATGCCTTTAGTTGTCTTTCGTGTTTTTACAGGTATATGCCTTTAGTTGTTTTTCTTGTTTTTACAGGTATATGCCTTTAGTTGTTTCTCTTGTTTTTACAGGTATATGCCTTTAGTTGTTTCTCTTGTTTTTACAGGTATATGCCTTTAGTTGTTTCTCTTGTTTTTACAGGTATATGCCTTTAGTTGTTTTTCTTGTTTTTACAGGTATATGCCTTTAGTTGTTTCTCTTGTTTTTACAGGTATATGCCTTTAGTTGTTTTTCGTGTTTTTACAGGTATATGCCTTTAGTTGTTTTTCGTGTTTTTACAGGTATATGCCTTTAGTTGTTTTTCTTGTTTTTACAGGTATATGCCTTTAGTTGTTTTTCGTGTTTTTACAGGTATATGCCTTTAGTTGTTTTTCGTGTTTTTACAGGTATATGCCTTTAGTTGTTTTTCGTGTTTTTACAGGTATATGCCTTTAGTTGTTTTTCGTGTTTTTACAGGTATATGCCTTTAGTTGTTTTTCGTGTTTTTACAGGTATATGCCTTTAGTTGTTTTTCTTGTTTTTACAGGTATATGCCTTTAGTTGTTTCTCTTGTTTTTACAGGTATATGCCTTTAGTTGTTTCTCTTGTTTTTACAGGTATATGCCTTTAGTTGTTTCTCTTGTTTTTACAGGTATATGCCTTTAGTTGTTTCTCTTGTTTTTACAGGTATATGCCTTTAGTTGTTTCTCTTGTTTTTACAGGTATATGCCTTTAGTTGTTTTTCTTGTTTTTACAGGTATATGCCTTTAGTTGTTTCTCTTGTTTTTACAGGTATATGCCTTTAGTTGTTTCTCTTGTTTTTACAGGTATATGCCTTTAGTTGTTTCTCTTGTTTTTACAGGTATATGCCTTTAGTTGTTTTTCTTGTTTTTACAGGTATATGCCTTTAGTTGTTTTTCTTGTTTTTACAGGTATATGCCTTTAGTTGTTTTTCTTGTTTTTACAGGTATATGCCTTTAGTTGTTTCTCTTGTTTTTACAGGTATATGCCTTTAGTTGTTTTTCTTGTTTTTACAGGTATATGCCTTTAGTTGTTTCTCTTGTTTTTACAGGTATATGCCTTTAGTTGTTTTTCTTGTTTTTACAGGTATATGCCTTTAGTTGTTTTTCTTGTTTTTACAGGTATATGCCTTTAGTTGTTTCTCTTGTTTTTACAGGTATATGCCTTTAGTTGTTTTTACAGGTATATGCCTTTAGTTGTTTTTCTTGTTTTAACAGGTATATGCCTTTAGTTGTTTCTCTTGTTTTTACAGGTATATGCCTTTAGTTGTTTCTCTTGTTTTTACAGGTATATGCCTTTAGTTGTTTTTCTTGTTTTTACAGGTATATGCCTTTAGTTGTTTTTCTTGTTTTTACAGGTATATGCCTTTTAGTTGTTTCTCTTGTTTTTACAGGTATATGCCTTTAGTTGTTTTTCTTGTTTTTACAGGTATATGCCTTTAGTTGTTTCTCTTGTTTTTACAGGTATATGCCTTTAGTTGTTTTTACAGGTATATGCCTTTAGTTGTTTCTCTTGTTTTTACAGGTATATGCCTTTAGTTGTTTCTCTTGTTTTTACAGGTATATGCCTTTAGTTGTTTCTCTTGTTTTTACAGGTATATGCCTTTAGTTGTTTCTCTTGTTTTTACAGGTATATGCCTTTAGTTGTTTCTCTTGTTTTTACAGGTATATGCCTTTAGTTGTTTCTCTTGTTTTTACAGGTATATGCCTTTAGTTGTTTCTCTTGTTTTTACAGGTATATGCCTTTAGTTGTTTCTCTTGTTTTTACAGGTATATGCCTTTAGTTGTTTCTCTTGTTTTTACAGGTATATGCCTTTAGTTGTTTTTCTTGTTTTTACAGGTATATGCCTTTAGTTGTTTCTCTTGTTTTTACAGGTATATGCCTTTAGTTGTTTTTACAGGTATATGCCTTTAGTTGTTTCTCTTGTTTTTACAGGTATATGCCTTTAGTTGTTTTTACAGGTATATGCCTTTAGTTGTTTTTCTTGTTTTTACAGGTATATGCCTTTAGTTGTTTCTCTTGTTTTTACAGGTATATGCCTTTAGTTGTTTCTCTTGTTTTTACAGGTATATGCCTTTAGTTGTTTCTCTTGTTTTTACAGGTATATGCCTTTAGTTGTTTTGCTTGTTTTTACAGGTATATGCCTTTAGTTGTTTCTCTTGTTTTTACAGGTATATGCCTTTAGTTGTTTTTCTTGTTTTTACAGGTATATGCCTTTAGTTGTTTTTCTTGTTTTTACAGGTATATGCCTTTAGTTGTTTCTCTTGTTTTTACAGGTATATGCCTTTAGTTGTTTTTCTTGTTTTTACAGGTATATGCCTTTAGTTGTTTCTCTTGTTTTTACAGGTATATGCCTTTAGTTGTTTCTCTTGTTTTCACAGGTATATGCCTTTAGTTGTTTCTCTTGTTTTTACAGGTATATGCCTTTAGTTGTTTTTCTTGTTTTTACAGGTATTTGCCTTTAGTTGTTTTTCTTGTTTTTACAGGTATATGCCTTTAGTTGTTTCTCTTGTTTTTACAGGTATATGCCTTTAGTTGTTTTTCTTGTTTTTACAGGTATATGCCTTTAGTTGTTTTTCTTGTTTTTACAGGTATATGCCTTTAGTTGTTTTTCTTGTTTTTACAGGTATATGCCTTTAGTTGTTTCTCTTGTTTTTACAGGTATATGCCTTTAGTTGTTTCTCTTGTTTTTACAGGTATATGCCTTTAGTTGTTTCTCTTGTTTTTACAGGTATATGCCTTTAGTTGTTTCTCTTGTTTTTACAGGTATATGCCTTTAGTTGTTTCTCTTGTTTTTACAGGTATATGCCTTTAGTTGTTTCTCTTGTTTTTACAGGTATATGCCTTAAGTTGTTTTTCGTGTTTTTACAGGTATATGCCTTTAGTTGTTTCTCTTGTTTTTACAGGTATTTGCCTTTAGTTGTTACTCTTGTTTTTACAGGTATATGCCTTTAGTTGTTTCTCTTGTTTTTACAGGTATATGCCTTTAGTTGTTTTTCGTGTTTTTACAGGTATATGCCTTTAGTTGTTTCTCTTGTTTTTACAGGTATTTGCCTTTAGTTGTTACTCTTGTTTTTACAGGTATATGCCTTTAGTTGTTTCTCTTGTTTTTACAGGTATATGCCTTTAGTTGTTTTTCGTGTTTTTACAGGTATATGCCTTTAGTTGTTTCTCTTGTTTTTACAGGTATATGCCTTTAGTTGTTTTTCTTGTTTTTACAGGTATATGCCTTTAGTTGTTTCTCTTGTTTTTACAGGTATATGCCTTTAGTTGTTTTTCTTGTTTTTACAGGTATATGCCTTTAGTTGTTTCTCTTGTTTTTACAGGTATATGCCTTTAGTTGTTTTTACAGGTATATGCCTTTAGTTGTTTCTCTTGTTTTTACAGGTATATGCCTTTAGTTGTTTCTCTTGTTTTTACAGGTATATGCCTTTAGTTGTTTTTCTTGTTTTTACAGGTATATGCCTTTAGTTGTTTCTCTTGTTTTTACAGGTATATGCCTTTAGTTGTTTTTACAGGTATATGCCTTTAGTTGTTTTTCGTGTTTTTACAGGTATATGCCTTTAGTTGTTTCTCTTGTTTTTACAGGTATATGCCTTTAGTTGTTTCTCTTGTTTTTACAGGTATATGCCTTTAGTTGTTTCTCTTGTTTTTACAGGTATATGCCTTTTAGTTGTTTCTCTTGTTTTTACAGGTATATGCCTTTTAGTTGTTTCTCTTTTTTTTGCAGGTATATGCCTTTAGTTGTTTCTCTTGTTTTTACAGGTATATGCCTTTAGTTGTTTCTCTTGTTTTTACAGGTATATGCCTTTAGTTGTTTCTCTTGTTTTTACAGGTATATGCCTTTAGTTGTTTCTCTTGTTTTTACAGGTATATGCCTTTAGTTGTTTTTCGTGTTTTTACAGGTATATGCCTTTAGTTGTTTTTCTTGTTTTTACAGGTATATGCCTTTAGTTGTTTTTCTTGTTTTTACAGGTATATGCCTTTAGTTGTTTTTCTTGTTTTTACAGGTATATGCCTTTAGTTGTTTCTCTTGTTTTTACAGGTATATGCCTTTAGTTGTTTTTCTTGTTTTTACAGGTATATGCCTTTAGTTGTTTCTCTTGTTTTTACAGGTATATGCCTTTAGTTGTTTCTCTTGTTTTTACAGGTATATGCCTTTAGTTGTTTCTCTTGTTTTTACAGGTATATGCCTTTAGTTGTTTCTCTTGTTTTTACAGGTATATGCCTTTAGTTGTTTTTCGTGTTTTTACAGGTATATGCCTTTAGTTGTTTTTCGTGTTTTTACAGGTATATGCCTTTAGTTGTTTTTCGTGTTTTTACAGGTATATGCCTTTAGTTGTTTTTCTTGTTTTTACAGGTATATGCCTTTAGTTGTTTTTCGTGTTTTTACAGGTATATGCCTTTAGTTGTTTTTCGTGTTTTTACAGGTATATGCCTTTAGTTGTTTTTCGTGTTTTTACAGGTATATGCCTTTAGTTGTTTTTCGTGTTTTTACAGGTATATGCCTTTAGTTGTTTTTCGTGTTTTTACAGGTATATGCCTTTAGTTGTTTTTCTTGTTTTTACAGGTATATGCCTTTAGTTGTTTTTCTTGTTTTTACAGGTATATGCCTTTAGTTGTTTCTCTTGTTTTTACAGGTATATGCCTTTAGTTGTTTCTCTTGTTTTTACAGGTATATGCCTTTAGTTGTTTCTCTTGTTTTTACAGGTATATGCCTTTAGTTGTTTCTCTTGTTTTTACAGGTATATGCCTTTAGTTGTTTCTCTTGTTTTTACAGGTATATGCCTTTAGTTGTTTCTCTTGTTTTTACAGGTATATGCCTTTAGTTGTTTTTCTTGTTTTTACAGGTATATGCCTTTAGTTGTTTCTCTTGTTTTTACAGGTATATGCCTTTAGTTGTTTCTCTTGTTTTTACAGGTATATGCCTTTAGTTGTTTCTCTTGTTTTTACAGGTATATGCCTTTAGTTGTTTTTCTTGTTTTTACAGGTATATGCCTTTAGTTGTTTTTCTTGTTTTTACAGGTATATGCCTTTAGTTGTTTTTCTTGTTTTTACAGGTATATGCCTTTAGTTGTTTTTCTTGTTTTTACAGGTATATGCCTTTAGTTGTTTTTCTTGTTTTTACAGGTATATGCCTTTAGTTGTTTCTCTTGTTTTTACAGGTATATGCCTTTAGTTGTTTTTACAGGTATATGCCTTTAGTTGTTTTTCTTGTTTTAACAGGTATATGCCTTTAGTTGTTTCTCTTGTTTTTACAGGTATATGCCTTTAGTTGTTTCTCTTGTTTTTACAGGTATATGCCTTTAGTTGTTTTTCTTGTTTTTACAGGTATATGCCTTTAGTTGTTTCTCTTGTTTTTACAGGTATATGCCTTTAGTTGTTTTTCTTGTTTTTACAGGTATATGCCTTTAGTTGTTTCTCTTGTTTTTACAGGTATATGCCTTTAGTTGTTTTTCTTGTTTTTACAGGTATATGCCTTTAGTTGTTTCTCTTGTTTTTACAGGTATATGCCTTTAGTTGTTTTTCTTGTTTTTACAGGTATATGCCTTTAGTTGTTTTTCTTGTTTTTACAGGTATATGCCTTTTAGTTGTTTTTCTTGTTTTTACAGGTATATGCCTTTAGTTGTTTTTCTTGTTTTTACAGGTATATGCCTTTAGTTGTTTTTCTTGTTTTTACAGGTATATGCCTTTAGTTGTTTTTACAGGTATATGCCTTTAGTTGTTTCTCTTGTTTTTACAGGTATATGCCTTTAGTTGTTTTTCTTGTTTTTACAGGTATATGCCTTTAGTTGTTTCTCTTGTTTTTACAGGTATATGCCTTTAGTTGTTTTTACAGGTATATGCCTTTAGTTGTTTCTCTTGTTTTTACAGGTATATGCCTTTAGTTGTTTCTCTTGTTTTTACAGGTATATGCCTTTAGTTGTTTCTCTTGTTTTTACAGGTATATGCCTTTAGTTGTTTCTCTTGTTTTTACAGGTATATGCCTTTAGTTGTTTCTCTTGTTTTTACAGGTATATGCCTTTAGTTGTTTCTCTTGTTTTTACAGGTATATGCCTTTAGTTGTTTCTCTTGTTTTTACAGGTATATGCCTTTAGTTGTTTCTCTTGTTTTTACAGGTATATGCCTTTAGTTGTTTCTCTTGTTTTTACAGGTATATGCCTTTAGTTGTTTTTCTTGTTTTTACAGGTATATGCCTTTAGTTGTTTCTCTTGTTTTTACAGGTATATGCCTTTAGTTGTTTTTACAGGTATATGCCTTTAGTTGTTTCTCTTGTTTTTACAGGTATATGCCTTTAGTTGTTTTTACAGGTATATGCCTTTAGTTGTTTTTCTTGTTTTTACAGGTATATGCCTTTAGTTGTTTCTCTTGTTTTTACAGGTATATGCCTTTAGTTGTTTCTCTTGTTTTTACAGGTATATGCCTTTAGTTGTTTCTCTTGTTTTTACAGGTATATGCCTTAAGTTGTTTTGCTTGTTTTTACAGGTATATGCCTTTAGTTGTTTCTCTTGTTTTTACAGGTATATGCCTTTAGTTGTTTCTCTTGTTTTTACAGGTATATGCCTTTAGTTGTTTTTCTTGTTTTTACAGGTATATGCCTTTAGTTGTTTTTCTTGTTTTTACAGGTATATGCCTTTAGTTGTTTCTCTTGTTTTTACAGGTATATGCCTTTAGCTGTTTTTCTTGTTTTTACAGGTATATGCCTTTAGTTGTTTCTCTTGTTTTTACAGGTATATGCCTTTAGTTGTTTCTCTTGTTTTCACAGGTATATGCCTTTAGTTGTTTCTCTTGTTTTTACAGGTATATGCCTTTAGTTGTTTTTCTTGTTTTTACAGGTATTTGCCTTTAGTTGTTTTTCTTGTTTTTACAGGTATATGCCTTTAGTTGTTTCTCTTGTTTTTACAGGTATATGCCTTTAGTTGTTTTTCTTGTTTTTACAGGTATATGCCTTTAGTTGTTTTTCTTGTTTTTACAGGTATATGCCTTTAGTTGTTTTTCTTGTTTTTACAGGTATATGCCTTTAGTTGTTTCTCTTGTTTTTACAGGTATATGCCTTTAGTTGTTTCTCTTGTTTTTACAGGTATATGCCTTTAGTTGTTTCTCTTGTTTTTACAGGTATATGCCTTTAGTTGTTTCTCTTGTTTTTACAGGTATATGCCTTTAGTTGTTTCTCTTGTTTTTACAGGTATATGCCTTTAGTTGTTACTCTTGTTTTTACAGGTATATGCCTTTAGTTGTTTCTCTTGTTTTTACAGGTATATGCCTTTAGTTGTTTCTCTTGTTTTTACAGGTATATGCCTTTAGTTGTTTTTCTTGTTTTTACAGGTATATGCCTTTAGTTGTTTCTCTTGTTTTTACAGGTATATGCCTTTAGTTGTTTTTCGTGTTTTTACAGGTATATGCCTTTAGTTGTTTCTCTTGTTTTTACAGGTATATGCCTTTAGTTGTTTCTCTTGTTTTTACAGGTATATGCCTTTAGTTGTTTCTCTTGTTTTTACAGGTATATGCCTTTAGTTGTTTTTCGTGTTTTTACAGGTATATGCCTTTAGTTGTTTTTCTTGTTTTTACAGGTATATGCCTTTAGTTGTTTCTCTTGTTTTTACAGGTATATGCCTTTAGTTGTTTTTCTTGTTTTTACAGGTATATGCCTTTAGTTGTTTCTCTTGTTTTTACAGGTATATGCCTTTAGTTGTTTTTCTTGTTTTTACAGGTATATGCCTTTAGTTGTTTCTCTTGTTTTTACAGGTATATGCCTTTAGTTGTTTCTCTTGTTTTTACAGGTATATGCCTTTAGTTGTTTCTCTTGTTTTTACAGGTATATGCCTTTAGTTGTTTCTCTTGTTTTTACAGGTATATGCCTTTAGTTGTTTCTCTTGTTTTTACAGGTATATGCCTTTAGTTGTTTCTCTTGTTTTTACAGGTATATGCCTTTAGTTGTTTTTCTTGTTTTTACAGGTATATGCCTTTAGTTGTTTTTCGTGTTTTTACAGGTATATGCCTTTAGTTGTTTTTCTTGTTTTTACAGGTATATGCCTTTAGTTGTTTTTCTTGTTTTTACAGGTATATGCCTTTAGTTGTTTCTCTTGTTTTTACAGGTATATGCCTTTAGTTGTTTCTCTTGTTTTTACAGGTATATGCCTTTAGTTGTTTCTCTTGTTTTTACAGGTATATGCCTTTAGTTGTTTTTCTTGTTTTTACAGGTATATGCCTTTAGTTGTTTTTCTTGTTTTTACAGGTATATGCCTTTAGTTGTTTTTCTTGTTTTTACAGGTATATGCCTTTAGTTGTTTCTCTTGTTTTTACAGGTATATGCCTTTAGTTGTTTCTCTTGTTTTTACAGGTATATGCCTTTTAGTTGTTTTTCTTGTTTTTACAGGTATATGCCTTTAGTTGTTTCTCTTGTTTTTACAGGTATATGCCTTTTAGTTGTTTTTCTTGTTTTTACAGGTATATGCCTTTAGTTGTTTCTCTTGTTTTTACAGGTATATGCCTTTAGTTGTTTTTCTTGTTTTTACAGGTATATGCCTTTAGTTGTTTCTCTTGTTTTTACAGGTATATGCCTTTTAGTTGTTTTTCTTGTTTTTACAGGTATATGCCTTTAGTTGTTTTTCTTGTTTTTACAGGTATATGCCTTTAGTTGTTTCTCTTGTTTTTACAGGTATATGCCTTTAGTTGTTTTTACAGGTATATGCCTTTAGTTGTTTTTACAGGTATATGCCTTTAGTTGTTTCTCTTGTTTTTACAGGTATATGCCTTTAGTTGTTTTTACAGGTATATGCCTTTAGTTGTTTCTCTTGTTTTTACAGGTATATGCCTTTAGTTGTTTTTACAGGTATATGCCTTTAGTTGTTTCTCTTGTTTTTACAGGTATATGCCTTTAGTTGTTTTTCTTGTTTTTACAGGTATATGCCTTTAGTTGTTTTTCTTGTTTTTACAGGTATATGCCTTTAGTTGTTTCTCTTGTTTTTACAGGTATATGCCTTTAGTTGTTTTTACAGGTATATGCCTTTAGTTGTTTTTCTTGTTTTTACAGGTATATGCCTTTAGTTGTTTCTCTTGTTTTTACAGGTATATGCCTTTAGTTGTTTTTACAGGTATATGCCTTTAGTTGTTTTTCTTGTTTTTACAGGTATATGCCTTTAGTTGTTTTTACAGGTATATGCCTTTAGTTGTTTTTCTTGTTTTTACAGGTATATGCCTTTAGTTGTTTCTCTTGTTTTTACAGGTATATGCCTTTAGTTGTTTTTCTTGTTTTTACAGGTATATGCCTTTAGTTGTTTTTCTTGTTTTTACAGGTATATGCCTTTAGTTGTTTTTCTTGTTTTTACAGGTATATGCCTTTAGTTGTTTCTCTTGTTTTTACAGGTATATGCCTTTAGTTGTTTTTCTTGTTTTTACAGGTATATGCCTTTAGTTGTTTCTCTTGTTTTTACAGGTATATGCCTTTAGTTGTTTCTCTTGTTTTTACAGGTATATGCCTTTAGTTGTTTCTCTTGTTTTTACAGGTATATGCCTTTAGTTGTTTCTCTTGTTTTTACAGGTATATGCCTTTAGTTGTTTCTCTTGTTTTTACAGGTATATGCCTTTAGTTGTTTCTCTTGTTTTTACAGGTATATGCCTTTAGTTGTTTCTCTTGTTTTTACAGGTATATGCCTTTAGTTGTTTTTCTTGTTTTTACAGGTATATGCCTTTAGTTGTTTTTCGTGTTTTTACAGGTATATGCCTTTAGTTGTTTTTCTTGTTTTTACAGGTATATGCCTTTAGTTGTTTTTCTTGTTTTTACAGGTATATGCCTTTAGTTGTTTCTCTTGTTTTTACAGGTATATGCCTTTAGTTGTTTCTCTTGTTTTTACAGGTATATGCCTTTAGTTGTTTTTCTTGTTTTTACAGGTATATGCCTTTAGTTGTTTTTCTTGTTTTTACAGGTATATGCCTTTAGTTGTTTTTCTTGTTTTTACAGGTATATGCCTTTAGTTGTTTCTCTTGTTTTTACAGGTATATGCCTTTTAGTTGTTTTTCTTGTTTTTACAGGTATATGCCTTTAGTTGTTTCTCTTGTTTTTACAGGTATATGCCTTTAGTTGTTTCTCTTGTTTTTACAGGTATATGCCTTTAGTTGTTTTTCTTGTTTTTACAGGTATATGCCTTTAGTTGTTTCTCTTGTTTTTACAGGTATATGCCTTTTAGTTGTTTTTCTTGTTTTTACAGGTATATGCCTTTAGTTGTTTCTCTTGTTTTTACAGGTATATGCCTTTTAGTTGTTTTTCTTGTTTTTACAGGTATATGCCTTTAGTTGTTTCTCTTGTTTTTACAGGTATATGCCTTTAGTTGTTTTTCTTGTTTTTACAGGTATATGCCTTTAGTTGTTTCTCTTGTTTTTACAGGTATATGCCTTTTAGTTGTTTTTCTTGTTTTTACAGGTATATGCCTTTAGTTGTTTTTCTTGTTTTTACAGGTATATGCCTTTAGTTGTTTCTCTTGTTTTTACAGGTATATGCCTTTAGTTGTTTTTACAGGTATATGCCTTTAGTTGTTTTTCTTGTTTTTACAGGTATATGCCTTTAGTTGTTTTTACAGGTATATGCCTTTAGTTGTTTTTCTTGTTTTTACAGGTATATGCCTTTAGTTGTTTCTCTTGTTTTTACAGGTATATGCCTTTAGTTGTTTTTACAGGTATATGCCTTTAGTTGTTTTTCTTGTTTTTACAGGTATATGCCTTTAGTTGTTTCTCTTGTTTTTACAGGTATATGCCTTTAGTTGTTTTTACAGGTATATGCCTTTAGTTGTTTTTCTTGTTTTTACAGGTATATGCCTTTAGTTGTTTCTCTTGTTTTTACAGGTATATGCCTTTAGTTGTTTTTCTTGTTTTTACAGGTATATGCCTTTAGTTGTTTCTCTTGTTTTTACAGGTATATGCCTTTAGTTGTTTTTACAGGTATATGCCTTTAGTTGTTTTTACAGGTATATGCCTTTAGTTGTTTCTCTTGTTTTTACAGGTATATGCCTTTAGTTGTTTTTCTTGTTTTTACAGGTATATGCCTTTAGTTGTTTCTCTTGTTTTTACAGGTATATGCCTTTAGTTGTTTTTACAGGTATATGCCTTTAGTTGTTTCTCTTGTTGTTACAGGTATATGCCTTTAGTTGTTTTTACAGGTATATGCCTTTAGTTGTTTTTCTTGTTTTTACAGGTATATGCCTTTAGTTGTTTTTCTTGTTTTTACAGGTATATGCCTTTAGTTGTTTCTCTTGTTTTTACAGGTATATGCCTTTAGTTGTTTTTACAGGTATATGCCTTTAGTTGTTTTTACAGGTATATGCCTTTAGTTGTTTTTACAGGTATATGCCTTTAGTTGTTTCTCTTGTTTTTACAGGTATATGCCTTTAGTTGTTTCTCTTGTTTTTACAGGTATATGCCTTTAGTTGTTTCTCTTGTTTTTACAGGTATATGCCTTTAGATGTTTCTCTTGTTTTTACAGGTATATGCCTTTAGTTGTTTCTCTTGTTTTTACAGGTATATGCCTTTAGTTGTTTCTCTTGTTTTTACAGGTATATGCCTTTAGTTGTTTCTCTTGTTTTTACAGGTATATGCCTTTAGTTGTTTCTCTTGTTTTTACAGGTATATGCCTTTAGTTGTTTTTCTTGTTTTTACAGGTATATGCCTTTAGTTGTTTCTCTTGTTTTTACAGGTATATGCCTTTAGTTGTTTTTACAGGTATATGCCTTTAGTTGTTTTTCTTGTTTTTACAGGTATATGCCTTTAGTTGTTTTTCTTGTTTTTACAGGTATATGCCTTTAGTTGTTTTTCTTGTTTTAACAGGTATATGCCTTTAGTTGTTTTTCTTGTTTTTACAGGTATATGCCTTTAGTTGTTTCTCTTGTTTTTACAGGTATATGCCTTTAGTTGTTTCTCTTGTTTTTACAGGTATATGCCTTTAGTTGTTTCTCTTGTTTTTACAGGTATATGCCTTTAGTTGTTTCTCTTGTTTTTACAGGTATATGCCTTTAGTTGTTTCTCTTGTTTTTACAGGTATATGCCTTTAGTTGTTTCTCTTGTTTTTACAGGTATATGCCTTTAGTTGTTTCTCTTGTTTTTACAGGTATATGCCTTTAGTTGTTTCTCTTGTTTTTACAGGTATATGCCTTTAGTTGTTTCTCTTGTTTTTACAGGTATATGCCTTTAGTTGTTTCTCTTGTTTTTACAGGTATATGCCTTTAGTTGTTTCTCTTGTTTTTACAGGTATATGCCTTTAGTTGTTTCTCTTGTTTTTACAGGTATATGCCTTTAGTTGTTTCTCTTGTTTTTACAGGTATATGCCTTTAGTTGTTTCTCTTGTTTTTACAGGTATATGCCTTTAGTTGTTTCTCTTGTTTTTACAGGTATATGCCTTTAGTTGTTTCTCTTGTTTTTACAGGTATATGCCTTTAGTTGTTTCTCTTGTTTTTACAGGTATATGCCTTTAGTTGTTTCTCTTGTTTTTACAGGTATATGCCTTTAGTTGTTTCTCTTGTTTTTACAGGTATATGCCTTTAGTTGTTTCTCTTGTTTTTACAGGTATATGCCTTTAGTTGTTTTTACAGGTATATGCCTTTAGTTGTTTTTCTTGTTTTTACAGGTATATGCCTTTAGTTGTTTTTCTTGTTTTTACAGGTATATGCCTTTAGTTGTTTTTCTTGTTTTTACAGGTATATGCCTTTAGTTGTTTCTCTTGTTTTTACAGGTATATGCCTTTAGTTGTTTCTCTTGTTTTTACAGGTATATGCCTTTAGTTGTTTCTCTTGTTTTTACAGGTATATGCCTTTAGTTGTTTTTCTTGTTTTTACAGGTATATGCCTTTAGTTGTTTCTCTTGTTTTTACAGGTATATGCCTTTAGTTGTTTCTCTTGTTTTTACAGGTATATGCCTTTAGTTGTTTCTCTTGTTTTTACAGGTATATGCCTTTAGTTGTTTCTCTTGTTTTTACAGGTATATGCCTTTAGTTGTTTCTCTTGTTTTTACAGGTATATGCCTTTTAGTTGTTTCTCTTGTTTTTACAGGTATATGCCTTTAGTTGTTTCTCTTGTTTTTACAGGTATATGCCTTTTAGTTGTTTCTCTTGTTTTTACAGGTATATGCCTTTAGTTGTTTCTCTTGTTTTTACAGGTATATGCCTTTAGTTGTTTCTCTTGTTTTTACAGGTATATGCCTTTAGTTGTTTCTCTTGTTTTTACAGGTATATGCCTTTAGTTGTTTTCTTGTTTTTACAGGTATATGCCTTTAGTTGTTTCTCTTGTTTTTACAGGTATATGCCTTTAGTTGTTTTTCTTGTTTTTACAGGTATATGCCTTTAGTTGTTTCTCTTGTTTTTACAGGTATATGCCTTTAGTTGTTTCTCTTGTTTTTACAGGTATATGCCTTTAGTTGTTTCTCTTGTTTTTACAGGTATATGCCTTTAGTTGTTTCTCTTGTTTTTACAGGTATATGCCTTTAGTTGTTTCTCTTGTTTTTACAGGTATATGCCTTTAGTTGTTTCTCTTGTTTTTACAGGTATATGCCTTTAGTTGTTTCTCTTGTTTTTACAGGTATATGCCTTTAGTTGTTTTTCTTGTTTTTACAGGTATATGCCTTTAGTTGTTTCTCTTGTTTTTACAGGTATATGCCTTTAGTTGTTTCTCTTGTTTTTACAGGTATATGCCTTTAGTTGTTTCTCTTGTTTTTACAGGTATATGCCTTTAGTTGTTTCTCTTGTTTTTACAGGTATATGCCTTTAGTTGTTTCTCTTGTTTTTACAGGTATATGCCTTTAGTTGTTTCTCTTGTTTTTACAGGTATATGCCTTTAGTTGTTTCTCTTGTTTTTACAGGTATATGCCTTTAGTTGTTTCTCTTGTTTTTACAGGTATATGCCTTTAGTTGTTTCTCTTGTTTTTACAGGTATATGCCTTTAGTTGTTTCTCTTGTTTTTACAGGTATATGCCTTTAGTTGTTTTTACAGGTATATGCCTTTAGTTGTTTCTCTTGTTTTTACAGGTATATGCCTTTAGTTGTTTCTCTTGTTTTTACAGGTATATGCCTTTAGTTGTTTCTCTTGTTTTTACAGGTATATGCCTTTAGTTGTTTCTCTTGTTTTTACAGGTATATGCCTTTAGTTGTTTCTCTTGTTTTTACAGGTATATGCCTTTAGTTGTTTCTCTTGTTTTTACAGGTATATGCCTTTAGTTGTTTCTCTTGTTTTTACAGGTATATGCCTTTAGTTGTTTCTCTTGTTTTTACAGGAATATGCCTTTAGTTGTTTCTCTTGTTTTTACAGGTATATGCCTTTAGTTGTTTCTCTTGTTTTTACAGGTATATGCCTTTAGTTGTTTCTCTTGTTTTTACAGGTATATGCCTTTAGTTGTTTTTCGTGTTTTTACAGGTATATGCCTTTAGTTGTTTTTCGTGTTTTTACAGGTATATGCCTTTAGTTGTTTTTCGTGTTTTTACAGGTATATGCCTTTAGTTGTTTTTCTTGTTTTTACAGGTATATGCCTTTAGTTGTTTTTCTTGTTTTTACAGGTATATGCCTTTAGTTGTTTTTCGTGTTTTTACAGGTATATGCCTTTAGTTGTTTCTCTTGTTTTTACAGGTATATGCCTTTAGTTGTTTCTCTTGTTTTTACAGGTATATGCCTTTAGTTGTTTCTCTGGTTTTTACAGGTATATGCCTTTAGTTGTTTCTCTTGTTTTTACAGGTATATGCCTTTAGTTGTTTCTCTTGTTTTTACAGGTATATGCCTTTAGTTGTTTTTCGTGTTTTTACAGGTATATGCCTTAAGTTGTTTTTCTTGTTTTTACAGGTATATGCCTTTAGTTGTTTTTCTTGTTTTTACAGGTATATGCCTTTAGTTGTTTCTCTTGTTTTTACAGGTATATGCCTTTAGTTGTTTCTCTTGTTTTTACAGGTATATGCCTTTAGTTGTTTCTCTTGTTTTTACAGGTATATGCCTTTAGTTGTTTCTCTTGTTTTTACAGGTATATGCCTTTAGTTGTTTCTCTTGTTTTTACAGGTATATGCCTTTAGTTGTTTTTCTTGTTTTTACAGGTATATGCCTTTAGTTGTTTCTCTTGTTTTTACAGGTATATGCCTTTAGTTGTTTCTCTTGTTTTTACAGGTATATGCCTTTAGTTGTTTCTCTTGTTTTTACAGGTATATGCCTTTAGTTGTTTCTCTTGTTTTTACAGGTATATGCCTTTAGTTGTTTCTCTTGTTTTTACAGGTATATGCCTTTAGTTGTTTCTCTTGTTTTTACAGGTATATGCCTTTAGTTGTTTCTCTTGTTTTTACAGGTATATGCCTTTAGTTGTTTCTCTTGTTTTTACAGGTATATGCCTTTAGTTGTTTTTCTTGTTTTTACAGGTATATGCCTTTAGTTGTTTTTCTTGTTTTTACAGGTATATGCCTTTAGTTGTTTTTACAGGTATATGCCTTTAGTTGTTTCTCTTGTTTTTACAGGTATATGCCTTTAGTTGTTTTTACAGGTATATGCCTTTAGTTGTTTTTCTTGTTTTTACAGGTATATGCCTTTAGTTGTTTTTACAGGTATATGCCTTTAGTTGTTTCTCTTGTTTTTACAGGTATATGCCTTTAGTTGTTTTTACAGGTATATGCCTTTAGTTGTTTCTCTTGTTTTTACAGGTATATGCCTTTAGTTGTTTCTCTTGTTTTTACAGGTATATGCCTTTAGTTGTTTCTCTTGTTTTTACAGGTATATGCCTTTAGTTGTTTTTCTTGTTTTTACAGGTATATGCCTTTAGTTGTTTTTCTTGTTTTTACAGGTATATGCCTTTAGTTGTTTTTCTTGTTTTTACAGGTATATGCCTTTAGTTGTTTTTACAGGTATATGCCTTTAGTTGTTTTTCTTGTTTTTACAGGTATATGCCTTTAGTTGTTTCTCTTGTTTTTACAGGTATATGCCTTTAGTTGTTTTTCTTGTTTTTACAGGTATATGCCTTTAGTTGTTTTTCTTGTTTTTACAGGTATATGCCTTTAGTTGTTTCTCTTGTTTTTACAGGTATATGCCTTTAGTTGTTTTTCTTGTTTTTACAGGTATATGCCTTTAGTTGTTTTTCTTGTTTTTACAGGTATATGCCTTTAGTTGTTTTTCTTGTTTTTACAGGTATATGCCTTTAGTTGTTTTTACAGGTATATGCCTTTAGTTGTTTTTCTTGTTTTTACAGGTATATGCCTTTAGTTGTTTCTCTTGTTTTTACAGGTATATGCCTTTAGTTGTTTCTCTTGTTTTTACAGGTATATGCCTTTAGTTGTTTCTCTTGTTTTTACAGGTATATGCCTTTAGTTGTTTTTACAGGTATATGCCTTTAGTTGTTTTTCTTGTTTTTACAGGTATATGCCTTTAGTTGTTTTTCTTGTTTTTACAGGTATATGCCTTTAGTTGTTTTTCGTGTTTTTACAGGTATATGCCTTTAGTTGTTTCTCTTGTTTTTACAGGTATATGCCTTTAGTTGTTTCTCTTGTTTTTACAGGTATATGCCTTTAGTTGTTTCTCTTGTTTTTACAGGTATATGCCTTTAGTTGTTTCTCTTGTTTTTACAGGTATATGCCTTTAGTTGTTTCTCTTGTTTTTACAGGTATATGCCTTTAGTTGTTTCTCTTGTTTTTACAGGTATATGCCTTTAGTTGTTTTTCTTGTTTTTACAGGTATATGCCTTTAGTTGTTTCTCTTGTTTTTACAGGTATATGCCTTTAGTTGTTTCTCTTGTTTTTACAGGTATATGCCTTTAGTTGTTTCTCTTGTTTTTACAGGTATATGCCTTTAGTTGTTTTTACAGGTATATGCCTTTAGTTGTTTTTCTTGTTTTTACAGGTATATGCCTTTAGTTGTTTTTCTTGTTTTTACAGGTATATGCCTTTAGTTGTTTCTCTTGTTTTTACAGGTATATGCCTTTAGTTGTTTTTACAGGTATATGCCTTTAGTTGTTTTTACAGGTATATGCCTTTAGTTGTTTCTCTTGTTTTTACAGGTATATGCCTTTAGTTGTTTCTCTTGTTTTTACAGGTATATGCCTTTAGTTGTTTCTCTTGTTTTTACAGGTATATGCCTTTAGTTGTTTCTCTTGTTTTTACAGGTATATGCCTTTAGTTGTTTCTCTTGTTTTTACAGGTATATGCCTTTAGTTGTTTCTCTTGTTTTTACAGGTATATGCCTTTAGTTGTTTCTCTTGTTTTTACAGGTATATGCCTTTAGTTGTTTCTCTTGTTTTTACAGGTATATGCCTTTAGTTGTTTCTCTTGTTTTTACAGGTATATGCCTTTAGTTGTTTTTCTTGTTTTTACAGGTATATGCCTTTAGTTGTTTCTCTTGTTTTTACAGGTATATGCCTTTAGTTGTTTCTCTTGTTTTTACAGGTATATGCCTTTAGTTGTTTCTCTTGTTTTTACAGGTATATGCCTTTAGTTGTTTCTCTTGTTTTTACAGGTATATGCCTTTAGTTGTTTCTCTTGTTTTTACAGGTATATGCCTTTAGTTGTTTCTCTTGTTTTTACAGGTATATGCCTTTAGTTGTTTCTCTTGTTTTTACAGGTATATGCCTTTAGTTGTTTCTCTTGTTTTTACAGGTATATGCCTTTAGTTGTTTCTCTTGTTTTTACAGGTATATGCCTTTAGTTGTTTCTCTTGTTTTTACAGGTATATGCCTTTAGTTGTTTCTCTTGTTTTTACAGGTATATGCCTTTAGTTGTTTCTCTTGTTTTTACAGGTATATGCCTTTAGTTGTTTCTCTTGTTTTTACAGGTATATGCCTTTAGTTGTTTCTCTTGTTTTTACAGGTATATGCCTTTAGTTGTTTCTCTTGTTTTTACAGGTATATGCCTTTAGTTGTTTTTCTTGTTTTTACAGGTATATGCCTTTAGTTGTTTTTCGTGTTTTTACAGGTATATGCCTTTAGTTGTTTCTCTTGTTTTTACAGGTATATGCCTTTAGTTGTTTCTCTTGTTTTTACAGGTATATGCCTTTAGTTGTTTTTCGTGTTTTTACAGGTATATGCCTTTAGTTGTTTTTCGTGTTTTTACAGGTATATGCCTTTAGTTGTTTTTCTTGTTTTTACAGGTATATGCCTTTAGTTGTTTTTCTTGTTTTTACAGGTATATGCCTTTAGTTGTTTTTCGTGTTTTTACAGGTATATGCCTTTAGTTGTTTTTCGTGTTTTTACAGGTATATGCCTTTAGTTGTTTCTCTTGTTTTTACAGGTATATGCCTTTAGTTGTTTCTCTGGTTTTTACAGGTATATGCCTTTAGTTGTTTCTCTTGTTTTTACAGGTATATGCCTTTAGTTGTTTTTCTTGTTTTTACAGGTATATGCCTTTAGTTGTTTCTCTTGTTTTTACAGGTATATGCCTTTAGTTGTTTTTCGTGTTTTTACAGGTATATGCCTTAAGTTGTTTTTCTTGTTTTTACAGGTATATGCCTTTTAGTTGTTTTTCTTGTTTTTACAGGTATATGCCTTTAGTTGTTTTTCTTGTTTTTACAGGTATATGCCTTTAGTTGTTTCTCTTGTTTTTACAGGTATATGCCTTTAGTTGTTTCTCTTGTTTTTACAGGTATATGCCTTTAGTTGTTTCTCTTGTTTTTACAGGTATATGCCTTTAGTTGTTTTTACAGGTATATGCCTTTAGTTGTTTTTCTTGTTTTTACAGGTATATGCCTTTAGTTGTTTTTCGTGTTTTTACAGGTATATGCCTTTAGTTGTTTTTCTTGTTTTTACAGGTATATGCCTTTAGTTGTTTTTCTTGTTTTTACAGGTATATGCCTTTAGTTGTTTTTACAGGTATATGCCTTTAGTTGTTTTTCTTGTTTTTACAGGTATATGCCTTTAGTTGTTTCTCTTGTTTTTACAGGTATATGCCTTTAGTTGTTTCTCTTGTTTTTACAGGTATATGCCTTTAGTTGTTTTTCTTGTTTTTACAGGTATATGCCTTTAGTTGTTTTTCTTGTTTTTACAGGTATATGCCTTTAGTTGTTTTTCTTGTTTTTACAGGTATATGCCTTTAGTTGTTTTTACAGGTATATGCCTTTAGTTGTTTCTCTTGTTTTTACAGGTATATGCCTTTAGTTGTTTTTACAGGTATATGCCTTTAGTTGTTTTTCTTGTTTTTACAGGTATATGCCTTTAGTTGTTTTTACAGGTATATGCCTTTAGTTGTTTCTCTTGTTTTTACAGGTATATGCCTTTAGTTGTTTTTACAGGTATATGCCTTTAGTTGTTTCTCTTGTTTTTACAGGTATATGCCTTTAGTTGTTTCTCTTGTTTTTACAGGTATATGCCTTTAGTTGTTTCTCTTGTTTTTACAGGTATATGCCTTTAGTTGTTTTTCTTGTTTTTACAGGTATATGCCTTTAGTTGTTTTTCTTGTTTTTACAGGTATATGCCTTTAGTTGTTTTTCTTGTTTTTACAGGTATATGCCTTTAGTTGTTTTTACAGGTATATGCCTTTAGTTGTTTTTCTTGTTTTTACAGGTATATGCCTTTAGTTGTTTCTCTTGTTTTTACAGGTATATGCCTTTAGTTGTTTTTCTTGTTTTTACAGGTATATGCCTTTAGTTGTTTTTCTTGTTTTTACAGGTATATGCCTTTAGTTGTTTCTCTTGTTTTTACAGGTATATGCCTTTAGTTGTTTTTCTTGTTTTTACAGGTATATGCCTTTAGTTGTTTTTCTTGTTTTTACAGGTATATGCCTTTAGTTGTTTTTCTTGTTTTTACAGGTATATGCCTTTAGTTGTTTTTACAGGTATATGCCTTTAGTTGTTTTTCTTGTTTTTACAGGTATATGCCTTTAGTTGTTTCTCTTGTTTTTACAGGTATATGCCTTTAGTTGTTTCTCTTGTTTTTACAGGTATATGCCTTTAGTTGTTTTTACAGGTATATGCCTTTAGTTGTTTTTCTTGTTTTTACAGGTATATGCCTTTAGTTGTTTTTCTTGTTTTTACAGGTATATGCCTTTAGTTGTTTTTCGTGTTTTTACAGGTATATGCCTTTAGTTGTTTCTCTTGTTTTTACAGGTATATGCCTTTAGTTGTTTCTCTTGTTTTTACAGGTATATGCCTTTAGTTGTTTCTCTTGTTTTTACAGGTATATGCCTTTAGTTGTTTCTCTTGTTTTTACAGGTATATGCCTTTAGTTGTTTCTCTTGTTTTTACAGGTATATGCCTTTAGTTGTTTCTCTTGTTTTTACAGGTATATGCCTTTAGTTGTTTTTCTTGTTTTTACAGGTATATGCCTTTAGTTGTTTCTCTTGTTTTTACAGGTATATGCCTTTAGTTGTTTCTCTTGTTTTTACAGGTATATGCCTTTAGTTGTTTCTCTTGTTTTTACAGGTATATGCCTTTAGTTGTTTCTCTTGTTTTTACAGGTATATGCCTTTAGTTGTTTTTCTTGTTTTTACAGGTATATGCCTTTAGTTGTTTTTACAGGTATATGCCTTTAGTTGTTTTTCTTGTTTTTACAGGTATATGCCTTTAGTTGTTTTTCTTGTTTTTACAGGTATATGCCTTTAGTTGTTTCTCTTGTTTTTACAGGTATATGCCTTTAGTTGTTTCTCTTGTTTTTACAGGTATATGCCTTTAGTTGTTTCTCTTGTTTTTACAGGTATATGCCTTTAGTTGTTTCTCTTGTTTTTACAGGTATATGCCTTTAGTTGTTTCTCTTGTTTTTACAGGTATATGCCTTTAGTTGTTTCTCTTGTTTTTACAGGTATATGCCTTTAGTTGTTTCTCTTGTTTTTACAGGTATATGCCTTTAGTTGTTTCTCTTGTTTTTACAGGTATATGCCTTTAGTTGTTTCTCTTGTTTTTACAGGTATATGCCTTTAGTTGTTTCTCTTGTTTTTACAGGTATATGCCTTTAGTTGTTTCTCTTGTTTTTACAGGTATATGCCTTTAGTTGTTTCTCTTGTTTTTACAGGTATATGCCTTTAGTTGTTTCTCTTGTTTTTACAGGTATATGCCTTTAGTTGTTTCTCTTGTTTTTACAGGTATATGCCTTTAGTTGTTTCTCTTGTTTTTACAGGTATATGCCTTTAGTTGTTTCTCTTGTTTTTACAGGTATATGCCTTTAGTTGTTTTTCTTGTTTTTACAGGTATATGCCTTTAGTTGTTTTTACAGGTATATGCCTTTAGTTGTTTTTCTTGTTTTTACAGGTATATGCCTTTAGTTGTTTTTCTTGTTTTTACAGGTATATGCCTTTAGTTGTTTCTCTTGTTTTTACAGGTATATGCCTTTAGTTGTTTTTACAGGTATATGCCTTTAGTTGTTTTTACAGGTATATGCCTTTAGTTGTTTCTCTTGTTTTTACAGGTATATGCCTTTAGTTGTTTCTCTTGTTTTTACAGGTATATGCCTTTAGTTGTTTCTCTTGTTTTTACAGGTATATGCCTTTAGTTGTTTCTCTTGTTTTTACAGGTATATGCCTTTAGTTGTTTCTCTTGTTTTTACAGGTATATGCCTTTAGTTGTTTTTCTTGTTTTTACAGGTATATGCCTTTAGTTGTTTCTCTTGTTTTTACAGGTATATGCCTTTAGTTGTTTCTCTTGTTTTTACAGGTATATGCCTTTAGTTGTTTCTCTTGTTTTTACAGGTATATGCCTTTAGTTGTTTTTCTTGTTTTTACAGGTATATGCCTTTAGTTGTTTCTCTTGTTTTTACAGGTATATGCCTTTAGTTGTTTCTCTTGTTTTTACAGGTATATGCCTTTAGTTGTTTCTCTTGTTTTTACAGGTATATGCCTTTAGTTGTTTCTCTTGTTTTTACAGGTATATGCCTTTAGTTGTTTCTCTTGTTTTTACAGGTATATGCCTTTAGTTGTTTCTCTTGTTTTTACAGGTATATGCCTTTAGTTGTTTCTCTTGTTTTTACAGGTATATGCCTTTAGTTGTTTCTCTTGTTTTTACAGGTATATGCCTTTAGTTGTTTCTCTTGTTTTTACAGGTATATGCCTTTAGTTGTTTCTCTTGTTTTTACAGGTATATGCCTTTAGTTGTTTCTCTTGTTTTTACAGGTATATGCCTTTAGTTGTTTCTCTTGTTTTTACAGGTATATGCCTTTAGTTGTTTCTCTTGTTTTTACAGGTATATGCCTTTAGTTGTTTCTCTTGTTTTTACAGGTATATGCCTTTAGTTGTTTCTCTTGTTTTTACAGGTATATGCCTTTAGTTGTTTTTCTTGTTTTTACAGGTATATGCCTTTAGTTGTTTTTCGTGTTTTTACAGGTATATGCCTTTAGTTGTTTCTCTTGTTTTTACAGGTATATGCCTTTAGTTGTTTCTCTTGTTTTTACAGGTATATGCCTTTAGTTGTTTTTCGTGTTTTTACAGGTATATGCCTTTAGTTGTTTTTCGTGTTTTTACAGGTATATGCCTTTAGTTGTTTTTCTTGTTTTTACAGGTATATGCCTTTAGTTGTTTTTCTTGTTTTTACAGGTATATGCCTTTAGTTGTTTTTCGTGTTTTTACAGGTATATGCCTTTAGTTGTTTTTCGTGTTTTTACAGGTATATGCCTTTAGTTGTTTCTCTTGTTTTTACAGGTATATGCCTTTAGTTGTTTCTCTGGTTTTTACAGGTATATGCCTTTAGTTGTTTCTCTTGTTTTTACAGGTATATGCCTTTAGTTGTTTTTCTTGTTTTTACAGGTATATGCCTTTAGTTGTTTCTCTTGTTTTTACAGGTATATGCCTTTAGTTGTTTTTCGTGTTTTTACAGGTATATGCCTTAAGTTGTTTTTCTTGTTTTTACAGGTATATGCCTTTTAGTTGTTTTTCTTGTTTTTACAGGTATATGCCTTTAGTTGTTTTTCTTGTTTTTACAGGTATATGCCTTTAGTTGTTTCTCTTGTTTTTACAGGTATATGCCTTTAGTTGTTTCTCTTGTTTTTACAGGTATATGCCTTTAGTTGTTTCTCTTGTTTTTACAGGTATATGCCTTTAGTTGTTTTTACAGGTATATGCCTTTAGTTGTTTTTCTTGTTTTTACAGGTATATGCCTTTAGTTGTTTTTCGTGTTTTTACAGGTATATGCCTTTAGTTGTTTTTCTTGTTTTTACAGGTATATGCCTTTAGTTGTTTTTCTTGTTTTTACAGGTATATGCCTTTAGTTGTTTTTACAGGTATATGCCTTTAGTTGTTTTTCTTGTTTTTACAGGTATATGCCTTTAGTTGTTTCTCTTGTTTTTACAGGTATATGCCTTTAGTTGTTTCTCTTGTTTTTACAGGTATATGCTTTAATTGTTTTTCTTGTTTTTACAGGTATATGCCTTAAGTTGTTTTTCTTGTTTTTACAGGTATATGCCTTTAGTTGTTTCTCTTGTTTTTACAGGTATATGCCTTTAGTTGTTTTTCTTGTTTTTACAGGTATATGCCTTTAGTTGTTTCTCTTGTTTTTACAGGTATATGCCTTTAGTTGTTTTTCTTGTTTTTACAGGTATATGCCTTTAGTTGTTTCTCTTGTTTTTACAGGTATATGCCTTTAGTTGTTTCTCTTGTTTTTACAGGTATATGCCTTTAGTTGTTTCTCTTGTTTTTACAGGTATATGCCTTTAGTTGTTTCTCTTGTTTTTACAGGTATATGCCTTTAGTTGTTTCTCTTGTTTTTACAGGTATATGCCTTTAGTTGTTTTTCTTGTTTTTACAGGTATATGCCTTTAGTTGTTTCTCTTGTTTTTACAGGTATATGCCTTTAGTTGTTTCTCTTGTTTTTACAGGTATATGCCTTTAGTTGTTTTTCTTGTTTTTACAGGTATATGCCTTTAGTTGTTTCTCTTGTTTTTACAGGTATATGCCTTTAGTTGTTTCTCTTGTTTTTACAGGTATATGCCTTTAGTTGTTTCTCTTGTTTTTACAGGTATATGCCTTTAGTTGTTTTTCTTGTTTTTACAGGTATATGCCTTTAGTTGTTTCTCTTGTTTTTACAGGTATATGCCTTTAGTTGTTTTTCTTGTTTTTACAGGTATATGCCTTTAGTTGTTTCTCTTGTTTTTACAGGTATATGCCTTTAGTTGTTTTTCTTGTTTTTACAGGTATATGCCTTTAGTTGTTTCTCTTGTTTTTACAGGTATATGCCTTTAGTTGTTTTTCGTGTTTTTACAGGTATATGCCTTTAGTTGTTTCTCTTGTTTTTACAGGTATATGCCTTTAGTTGTTTTTCGTGTTTTTACAGGTATATGCCTTTAGTTGTTTTTCTTGTTTTTACAGGTATATGCCTTTAGTTGTTTTTCGTGTTTTTACAGGTATATGCCTTTAGTTGTTTCTCTTGTTTTTACAGGTATATGCCTTTAGTTGTTTTTCGTGTTTTTACAGGTATATGCCTTAAGTTGTTTTTCTTGTTTTTACAGGTATATGCCTTTAGTTGTTTTTCTTGTTTTTACAGGTATATGCCTTTAGTTGTTTTTCTTGTTTTTACAGGTATATGCCTTTAGTTGTTTCTCTTGTTTTTACAGGTATATGCCTTTAGTTGTTTTTCTTGTTTTTACAGGTATATGCCTTTAGTTGTTTCTCTTGTTTTTACAGGTATATGCCTTTAGTTGTTTTTCTTGTTTTTACAGGTATATGCCTTTAGTTGTTTCTCTTGTTTTTACAGGTATATGCCTTTAGTTGTTTCTCTTGTTTTTACAGGTATATGCCTTTAGTTGTTTCTCTTGTTTTTACAGGTATATGCCTTTAGTTGTTTCTCTTGTTTTTACAGGTATATGCCTTTAGTTGTTTCTCTTGTTTTTACAGGTATATGCCTTTAGTTGTTTTTCTTGTTTTTACAGGTATATGCCTTTAGTTGTTTCTCTTGTTTTTACAGGTATATGCCTTTAGTTGTTTCTCTTGTTTTTACAGGTATATGCCTTTAGTTGTTTTTCTTGTTTTTACAGGTATATGCCTTTAGTTGTTTCTCTTGTTTTTACAGGTATATGCCTTTAGTTGTTTCTCTTGTTTTTACAGGTATATGCCTTTAGTTGTTTCTCTTGTTTTTACAGGTATATGCCTTTAGTTGTTTTTCTTGTTTTTACAGGTATATGCCTTTAGTTGTTTCTCTTGTTTTTACAGGTATATGCCTTTAGTTGTTTTTCTTGTTTTTACAGGTATATGCCTTTAGTTGTTTCTCTTGTTTTTACAGGTATATGCCTTTAGTTGTTTTTCTTGTTTTTACAGGTATATGCCTTTAGTTGTTTCTCTTGTTTTTACAGGTATATGCCTTTAGTTGTTTTTCGTGTTTTTACAGGTATATGCCTTTAGTTGTTTCTCTTGTTTTTACAGGTATATGCCTTTAGTTGTTTTTCGTGTTTTTACAGGTATATGCCTTTAGTTGTTTTTCTTGTTTTTACAGGTATATGCCTTTAGTTGTTTTTCGTGTTTTTACAGGTATATGCCTTTAGTTGTTTCTCTTGTTTTTACAGGTATATGCCTTTAGTTGTTTTTCGTGTTTTTACAGGTATATGCCTTAAGTTGTTTTTCTTGTTTTTACAGGTATATGCCTTTTAGTTGTTTTTCTTGTTTTTACAGGTATATGCCTTTAGTTGTTTTTCTTGTTTTTACAGGTATATGCCTTTAGTTGTTTCTCTTGTTTTTACAGGTATATGCCTTTAGTTGTTTCTCTTGTTTTTACAGGTATATGCCTTTAGTTGTTTCTCTTGTTTTTACAGGTATATGCCTTTAGTTGTTTCTCTTGTTTTTACAGGTATATGCCTTTAGTTGTTTTTACAGGTATATGCCTTTAGTTGTTTTTCTTGTTTTTACAGGTATATGCCTTTAGTTGTTTCTCTTGTTTTTACAGGTATATGCCTTTAGTTGTTTCTCTTGTTTTTACAGGTATATGCCTTTAGTTGTTTTTCTTGTTTTTACAGGTATATGCCTTTAGTTGTTTTTCGTGTTTTTACAGGTATATGCCTTTAGTTGTTTTTCGTGTTTTTACAGGTATATGCCTTTAGTTGTTTTTCTTGTTTTTACAGGTATATGCCTTTAGTTGTTTTTACAGGTATATGCCTTTAGTTGTTTTTCTTGTTTTTACAGGTATATGCCTTTAGTTGTTTCTCTTGTTTTTACAGGTATATGCCTTTAGTTGTTTTTCTTGTTTTTACAGGTATATGCCTTTAGTTGTTTCTCTTGTTTTTACAGGTATATGCCTTTAGTTGTTTTTCTTGTTTTTACAGGTATATGCCTTTAGTTGTTTCTCTTGTTTTTACAGGTATATGCCTTTAGTTGTTTTTCTTGTTTTTACAGGTATATGCCTTTAGTTGTTTCTCTTGTTTTTAAAGGTATATGCCTTTAGTTTTTTTTCTTGTTTTTACAGGTATATGCCTTTAGTTGTTTTTCTTGTTTTTACAGGTATATGCCTTTAGTTGTTTCTCTTGTTTTTACAGGTATATGCCTTTAGTTGTTTCTCTTGTTTTTACAGGTATATGCCTTTAGTTGTTTTTCTTGTTTTTACAGGTATATGCCTTTAGTTGTTTCTCTTGTTTTTACAGGTATATGCCTTTAGTTGTTTTTCTTGTTTTTACAGGTATATGCCTTTAGTTGTTTTTCTTGTTTTTACAGGTATATGCCTTTAGTTGTTTCTCTTGTTTTTACAGGTATATGCCTTTAGTTGTTTTTCGTGTTTTTACAGGTATATGCCTTTAGTTGTTTCTCTTGTTTTTACAGGTATATGCCTTTAGTTGTTTTTACAGGTATATGCCTTTAGTTGTTTTTCTTGTTTTTACAGGTATATGCCTTTAGTTGTTTTTCGTGTTTTTACAGGTATATGCCTTTAGTTGTTTTTCTTGTTTTTACAGGTATATGCCTTTAGTTGTTTTTCGTGTTTTTACAGGTATATGCCTTTAGTTGTTTCTCTTGTTTTTACAGGTATATGCCTTTAGTTGTTTCTCGTGTTTTTACAGGTATATGCCTTTAGTTGTTTTTCTTGTTTTTACAGGTATATGCCTTTAGTTGTTTTTACAGGTATATGCCTTTAGTTGTTTTTACAGGTATATGCCTTTAGTTGTTTCTCTTGTTTTTACAGGTATATGCCTTTAGTTGTTTCTCTTGTTTTTACAGGTATATGCCTTTAGTTGTTTCTCTTGTTTTTACAGGTATATGCCTTTAGTTGTTTCTCTTGTTTTTACAGGTATATGCCTTTAGTTGTTTCTCTTGTTTTTACAGGTATATGCCTTTAGTTGTTTTCTCGTGTTTTTACAGGTATATGCCTTTAGTTGTTTTTCGTGTTTTTACAGGTATATGCCTTTAGTTGTTTCTCTTGTTTTTACAGGTATATGCCTTTAGTTGTTTTTCTTGTTTTTACAGGTATATGCCTTTAGTTGTTTCTCTTGTTTTTACAGGTATATGCCTTTAGTTGTTTTTCGTGTTTTTACAGGTATATGCCTTTAGTTGTTTTTCTTGTTTTTACAGGTATATGCCTTTAGTTGTTTTTCGTGTTTTTACAGGTATATGCCTTTAGTTGTTTTTCTTGTTTTTACAGGTATATGCCTTTAGTTGTTTCTCTTGTTTTTACAGGTATATGCCTTTAGTTGTTTTTCTTGTTTTTACAGGTATATGCCTTTAGTTGTTTCTCTTGTTTTTACAGGTATATGCCTTTAGTTGTTTTTCTTGTTTTTACAGGTATATGCCTTTAGTTGTTTCTCTTGTTTTTACAGGTATATGCCTTTAGTTGTTTTTCTTGTTTTTACAGGTATATGCCTTTAGTTGTTTCTCTTGTTTTTAAAGGTATATGCCTTTAGTTTTTTTTCTTGTTTTTACAGGTATATGCCTTTAGTTGTTTTTCTTGTTTTTACAGGTATATGCCTTTAGTTGTTTCTCTTGTTTTTACAGGTATATGCCTTTAGTTGTTTCTCTTGTTTTTACAGGTATATGCCTTTAGTTGTTTTTCTTGTTTTTACAGGTATATGCCTTTAGTTGTTTCTCTTGTTTTTACAGGTATATGCCTTTAGTTGTTTTTCTTGTTTTTACAGGTATATGCCTTTAGTTGTTTTTCTTGTTTTTACAGGTATATGCCTTTAGTTGTTTCTCTTGTTTTTACAGGTATATGCCTTTAGTTGTTTTTCGTGTTTTTACAGGTATATGCCTTTAGTTGTTTCTCTTGTTTTTACAGGTATATGCCTTTAGTTGTTTTTACAGGTATATGCCTTTAGTTGTTTTTCTTGTTTTTACAGGTATATGCCTTTAGTTGTTTTTCGTGTTTTTACAGGTATATGCCTTTAGTTGTTTTTCTTGTTTTTACAGGTATATGCCTTTTAGTTGTTTTTCGTGTTTTTACAGGTATATGCCTTTAGTTGTTTCTCTTGTTTTTACAGGTATATGCCTTTAGTTGTTTTTCGTGTTTTTACAGGTATATGCCTTTAGTTGTTTTTCTTGTTTTTACAGGTATATGCCTTTAGTTGTTTTTACAGGTATATGCCTTTAGTTGTTTTTCTTGTTTTTACAGGTATATGCCTTTAGTTGTTTCTCTTGTTTTTACAGGTATATGCCTTTAGTTGTTTTTCTTGTTTTTACAGGTATATGCCTTTAGTTGTTTCTCTTGTTTTTACAGGTATATGCCTTTAGTTGTTTTTCTTGTTTTTACAGGTATATGCCTTTAGTTGTTTCTCTTGTTTTTACAGGTATATGCCTTTAGTTGTTTTTCGTGTTTTTACAGGTATATGCCTTTAGTTGTTTTTCTTGTTTTTACAGGTATATGCCTTTAGTTGTTTCTCTTGTTTTTACAGGTATATGCCTTTAGTTGTTTTTCTTGTTTTTACAGGTATATGCCTTTAGTTGTTTCTCTTGTTTTTACAGGTATATGCCTTTAGTTGTTTTTCGTGTTTTTACAGGTATATGCCTTTAGTTGTTTTTCTTGTTTTTACAGGTATATGCCTTTAGTTGTTTTTCGTGTTTTTACAGGTATATGCCTTTAGTTGTTTTTCTTGTTTTTACAGGTATATGCCTTTAGTTGTTTCTCTTGTTTTTACAGGTATATGCCTTTAGTTGTTTTTCTTGTATTTACAGGTATATGCCTTTAGTTGTTTTTCTTGTTTTTACAGGTATATGCCTTTAGTTGTTTCTCTTGTTTTTACAGGTATATACCTTTAGTTGTTTTTCGTGTTTTTACAGGTATATGCCTTTAGTTGTTTCTCTTGTTTTTACAGGTATATGCCTTTAGTTGTTTTTCGTGTTTTTACAGGTATATGCCTTTAGTTGTTTCTCTTGTTTTTACAGGTATATGCCTTTAGTTGTTTCTCTTGTTTTTACAGGTATATGCCTTTAGTTGTTTTTCTTGTTTTTACAGGTATATGCCTTTAGTTGTTTTTCTTGTTTTTACAGGTATATGCCTTTAGTTGTTTCTCTTGTTTTTACAGGTATATGCCTTTAGTTGTTTTTCGTGTTTTTACAGGTATATGCCTTTAGTTGTTTCTCTTGTTTTTACAGGTATATGCCTTTAGTTGTTTTTCGTGTTTTTACAGGTATATGCCTTTAGTTGTTTTTCTTGTTTTTACAGGTATATGCCTTTAGTTGTTTTTCGTGTTTTTACAGGTATATGCCTTTAGTTGTTTTTCGTGTTTTTACAGGTATATGCCTTAAGTTGTTTTTCTTGTTTTTACAGGTATATGCCTTTTAGTTGTTTTTCGTGTTTTTACAGGTATATGCCTTTAGTTGTTTCTCTTGTTTTTACAGGTATATGCCTTTAGTTGTTTTTCGTGTTTTTACAGGTATATGCCTTAAGTTGTTTTTCTTCTTTTTACAGGTATATGCCTTTTAGTTGTTTTTCTTGTTTTTACAGGTATATGCCTTTAGTTGTTTTTCTTGTTTTTACAGGTATATGCCTTTAGTTGTTTCTCTTGTTTTTACAGGTATATGCCTTTAGTTGTTTCTCTTGTTTTTACAGGTATATGCCTTTAGTTGTTTCTCTTGTTTTTACAGGTATATGCCTTTAGTTGTTTCTCTTGTTTTTACAGGTATATGCCTTTAGTTGTTTTTACAGGTATATGCCTTTAGTTGTTTTTCTTGTTTTTACAGGTATATGCCTTTAGTTGTTTCTCTTGTTTTTACAGGTATATGCCTTTAGTTGTTTCTCTTGTTTTTACAGGTATATGCCTTTAGTTGTTTCTCTTGTTTTTACAGGTATATGCCTTTAGTTGTTTTTCTTGTTTTTACAGGTATATGCCTTTAGTTGTTTTTCGTGTTTTTACAGGTATATGCCTTTAGTTGTTTTTCTTGTTTTTACAGGTATATGCCTTTAGTTGTTTTTACAGGTATATGCCTTTAGTTGTTTTTCTTGTTTTTACAGGTATATGCCTTTAGTTGTTTCTCTTGTTTTTACAGGTATATGCCTTTAGTTGTTTTTCTTGTTTTTACAGGTATATGCCTTTAGTTGTTTCTCTTGTTTTTACAGGTATATGCCTTTAGTTGTTTTTCGTGTTTTTACAGGTATATGCCTTAAGTTGTTTTTCTTGTTTTTACAGGTATATGCCTTTTAGTTGTTTTTCTTGTTTTTACAGGTATATGCCTTTAGTTGTTTTTCTTGTTTTTACAGGTATATGCCTTTAGTTGTTTCTCTTGTTTTTACAGGTATATGCCTTTAGTTGTTTCTCTTGTTTTTACAGGTATATGCCTTTAGTTGTTTCTCTTGTTTTTACAGGTATATGCCTTTAGTTGTTTCTCTTGTTTTTACAGGTATATGCCTTTAGTTGTTTTTACAGGTATATGCCTTTAGTTGTTTTTCTTGTTTTTACAGGTATATGCCTTTAGTTGTTTCTCTTGTTTTTACAGGTATATGCCTTTAGTTGTTTCTCTTGTTTTTACAGGTATATGCCTTTAGTTGTTTTTCTTGTTTTTACAGGTATATGCCTTTAGTTGTTTCTCTTGTTTTTACAGGTATATGCCTTTAGTTGTTTTTCGTGTTTTTACAGGAATATGCCTTTAGTTGTTTCTCTTGTTTTCACAGGTATATGCCTTTAGTTGTTTCTCTTGTTTTTACAGGTATATGCCTTTAGTTGTTTTTCTTGTTTTTACAGGTATATGCCTTTAGTTGTTTCTCTTGTTTTTACAGGTATATGCCTTTAGTTGTTTTTCGTGTTTTTACAGGAATATGCCTTTAGTTGTTTTTCTTGTTTTTACAGGTATATGCCTTAAGTTGTTTTTCTTGTTTTTACAGGTATATGCCTTTTAGTTGTTTTTCTTGTTTTTACAGGTATATGCCTTTAGTTGTTTTTCTTGTTTTTACAGGTATATGCCTTTAGTTGTTTCTCTTGTTTTTACAGGTATATGCCTTTAGTTGTTTCTCTTGTTTTTACAGGTATATGCCTTTAGTTGTTTCTCTTGTTTTTACAGGTATATGCCTTTAGTTGTTTTTACAGGTATATGCCTTTAGTTGTTTTTCTTGTTTTTACAGGTATATGCCTTTAGTTGTTTCTCTTGTTTTTACAGGTATATGCCTTTAGTTGTTTTTCTTGTTTTTACAGGTATATGCCTTTAGTTGTTTCTCTTGTTTTTACAGGTATATGCCTTTAGTTGTTTTTCTTGTTTTTACAGGTATATGCCTTTAGTTGTTTCTCTTGTTTTTACAGGTATATGCCTTTAGTTGTTTTTCGTGTTTTTACAGGTATATGCCTTTTAGTTGTTTTTCTTGTTTTTACAGGTATATGCCTTTAGTTGTTTTTCTTGTATTCAATGTGTCTCATGTACAGCTGCTTTGTAACAATGAAAATTGTTAAAAGCGCTATATAAATAAAGTTGAGGCGAGTTGAGGTACGTCATCATATGGGACAATGTTAGTTTCCATAGGGCTGCTTTGGTCCGCAACTGGTTTATAGATCACCCTACTCTTCACTGTACTAAACCTCCCCCCATACCCTCCATTCTTGAATCCAATTGAAGAGTTCTTCTCTGCCTGCCACTGGAAGGTCTATGACCGTCATCCCCATCAAAGCATAGCCTTTTTACAGGCAATGGAGGAGGCATGTGGGGATATTGACCAGGCATCATGTCAGGCCTGGATACGCCATTCCAGAAGATATTTTCCACGGTGCCTTGGACTAGAGGACATTGCATGTGATGTAGATGAAATTTTGTGGCCGGACCCAGAGAGACGACACTATGTAGACTAATTTCTTTTTTTTCCTCCGTGAAATTACTATTTTGTTTGACTTGGAAAAAAACACTTCTGTTTGTTTTGATGTGTGTAAATAAACACCAGTACTTGAAGTTTGGATCCCTCTATGTTTACAGAACTATGACAAAAGTATGACCTCAAACTGACATAGCCTACCTTGTGCACAGAGAAAGCAAAAGCCAGATGTGTTTTTTATTCAAAGCATCAGTGTGTAGTTGGTGCATTGTGTGCTTATTAATGTGATGGCTTGTGTTAACTGTTTGATACGAAAATACCATTTTTACGAAGGTTTGAAGAGTTAAGCAAGCTTTATTAGCTTTTGCAAGAAAACCACAATGTTTTGCTGATTTGGTGAAGGGTTTTCTTATTTGTGTGTAGAGTTTTGCAAAAATAGACAATAGTTACAAAAAATGTGCTAAAGCCATCAGAAAAAAACTGTAACGGCCTTCATTCTACTCTTGTCCTTTAAATTTTAATTTGTCTCACAGTCTCCAGAGTTTCACTGGACGATCATGAACGACTCTTAACACTGATGGGTGTATCCTTACTGTAATTGAATTACTTTTCCCTTGAATAAGTAAAGTAAGGGATTACTGTGATATTTTCTGTCATTTAAATGACAGTTACTTCTGATGTCATTAAACTGTGCAATAGTGGAATTGACATAAAAATTCAAAGTCTAACTTTAAAATCCATGCTTTAATGTACTATTATCACATTTGTAATACTTCGGTCACTGCTTTATAAAGTTTCATATCATTTATTTGAATGAATTATGAGAGCAGTTTCATTTCTATCCTTGAATCACTGAACTTATCAAGGTTGACACAGATAGGAATTAGTAATTAAATACTTTTTGGAGAGATTTATTTGTCTGATGACACTATAGAATATGTAATTAGTAACTACACAAACACAATATAAAGATTGAGAAATATAAGTGTAGTAAAGTCTCACATCTGTCTAGTGCGGTTGAAAACCCTCGAGTGATGTTTGCCTTCATCAAGCCTCTGTGATAACAGTCTATAGAATCAGTGTTTATCGTGAGGAAATCTGTTCTGAGATCAGTCACATCTCACCCTGCCATGACAATGAAGAAGTCCAGTCTGTTCCACGTGTCCCCCAGATAACAGCGCCGGCCGAAGATTCCCAGAGCCAACATCTTCACCACCATCTCCAGAGCAAAGAAGACGTAGATGAAAGCGTCAAACACCTGAAGACAGACACAGACTTTAATAACACAAGTGTGTCTTCAGGAGTGACGCCGGTCACAATGAGACGAGACGAGACTGACCTGTAGAATCTGACAGCGTTCAGATGAGCAATCCGTGTTCTCACAGGGTTGAAACATTCCCAACGTCACACAGTTCAAGAGAATCACCAGCACACTGACCCGCTCGAACCACGTTCACATCACACAGTCAAGATCATAACAGAACACAACACACATCAGTGACATCATCACACACACACACACACACATTCCTGTGAATTTGATTTATCAATACGTCAACATGCACAGTTTGGCTTGGAGTTTTTTACTTTTACTTTATATTGCTTTTATTTTCATTTTGAATCATTTGTATATATTTGCAATGTTGTTTTGTGTATTTGTGATTTAGTAAGGATGTATTCATTTTTATACTGCAGGTTTATGGAGTTTTCATTTATTTAAAGTAAACAGATTTACTCCCTCAACTTCAAGTTCAAATTCAACTTAATTCAAGACGTGTTCCACAGATTCTCATGATGAAGATTCTCTGGTCTGCTCACGTTCACTCATTGATCAGCACTGTGAGATTCTCCTGCGGTTACAGTGACTGCTTCACATCTCACACAGGTCACTGCTAATCTGTGGACGGGACAAACTCTGGACACATTCTGAAGGCTTTATTTATACAGGACAAGTCTAACAGAAGAACAGGTGAAATAATGAAGACCTTTCCACAGTCACAGCGCTTCAGACTCGATGAGAAAGAGCACAGCTTTCAACACAACTGGCCTGTACAACATCATCATGCGTTCATGAGTTTAAACTGTTGAGAGCTGGATTTCGTCAGCTAAAAGTGTATAACATCTAGACAAATCCAGAGGGGACAGACAGAGAGAGAGAGAGAGAGAGAGAGAGAGAAGGAGAGAGAAGGAGAAAGAGTGAGTGAGAGTGAGAGAGAGAGAGAGTGAGAGAGTGAGAGAGAGAGAGAGTGAGAGAGAGAGTGAGAGATAGAGAGAGAGAGTGAGAGAGAGAGAGAGTGAGAGAGAGAGTGAGAGATAGAGAGAGAGAGTGAGAGAGAGAGAGAGTGAGAGAGAGAGAGATAGAGAGAGAGTGAGAGAGAGAGAGAGAGAGAGTGAGAGAGAGAGAGAGAGACATTATTCACATTCAAGAATCTGTGAAATAAACCAGTGACATCACACACCGCAGGACTAAAACAATGTCTGTCACAGCTCATTTAAAAACATCACACTAAACACACATCACTAGCTCACTCAAGTCTTTTTGTCTTCACGGCGACTCATCTCGACTCCATAGCAACAGCAGAATTTTTGAAATCAAGTTAATTGAAAATGTCTAAAGTTGATGGCAGGCTGAGGAGTGTGACACACCTCTGATAACACAATCATGACCTCACCACACACACAGACACACACACACACACACACACACACACACAGACCTCACTCTGATTCCTCACATTTACTTGATAATGGAAAAGTCACATTCTGTTTCCACATTCTGTGATCTTGACATTCTCCTCACACACTGACTTTATTTCTGTTTATGTGTTGTGACCTGATCTGATACATGACATGATTGTGTTTTATTACTAAACACTTAACAACACCAGAGACCGTTTACACAAGTCATGTCTCACAAGACCAGAGCCCTATCTATCTGGAGTAAAACAAAAATCACAATTATATACATATCATGTTTCTCATCACTAAACCTGACATCAATGTCATAACTCCAAAAAACATAAACTGTTAAATTGTGCTAAAAACAAAAGGTGTGGGATGATGTCACAGTGTTGAAGACGTTAAACAGTAAAAGAAATCTTCAAAGTTGACACTGTGTCCTAACTAGACAATGAAACACGATTAAACATGGAAATGAAACCTTTGTATATAATTGAGACTTCATGTGGTCAGGACACATATGAGTGACTGTTACAGCTAAGATCTTTTTGAGATTTCTGCTGATGTTGCATTATATTCCATGTGTGATGATGTGGTCCTGACGACATCTGTGCTCATGTTAATCCACGCTCACACTGCCACCAAAATCAGATTTTTTTACTTATATGCGAACCAGATCTGTTTACTGCATGACAGTGTGAACACGACAAAAATTAAGCATCAGATTATAAACATAAGCTCTTGAACTGTCTACCGCACGTGAGCCGCACGATGTGATGCAACAAATGACTTAAGAATCCGTTATAATAAGAAATTTTGCCACTGGATACGGCGTGATGCAACATGCAAACCGGCATGCGCACAGGACGAGAGAGGACTGCTCCGGGAATGCTCTAGAATCACACCGCGAGAACAATTCACTCAGCAACGCTTAAAGTCAAAAACACTGCTGCCTGTTACATGTTATTGTTATTTTGTGCATGGGATTCAGTTTATAACCATCATCAGTTCACACTGGAATCTGACATTGCCCACATTTTAAAAAATAGTGTGAACCGAGTCATCAGAATTGAGCATTAATGCTTGCAGTGTGAACGTGGCTTTACTGAACTCTCCCTGTTTGAAACACATCAAAACTTCTAGAAAATCCAGAGTGATGTGTTGATGCCACTGACTTCAGGATGATAGAACCGGACGTGCTCGATACTGTAAGCACAGTGTTTGTTTGGGAAGTCATGTTGTGTTGTATTTGTGATACAGTTGAAGATGATCTATTCTGGGATGGTGTCAGTGACATGATCAGCAGTGATGAAGAGAAACAAACACACACACACACGCACACACACACATGTATGTTTTATTATCTCCTTGAGGACAGTCCATAGGTGTAATGAGTTGTATACTGTACAAACTGTATATTTTATCCCCTAACACAACCCCTAAACCTAAAGGTCCTAGAAAACTTAAAAAAAATGATCGTTATGTACAATTTATAAGCTTTTGTGCCTGTGAGGACCTCAATTTTGGTCCCCAAAGTGACACGAGTCCCTATGAGCTGGTGTGTATTCAGGTTTAGTTCCCCACTAACATATAAAAACATGTCCAAACAAACACACACGCTCTGTGTTAAACACTCAGGCTTCTCTCTCCTGCTGCCGACGGCAACAGAACCCCGCAAGCTTTCCTCCAGACAGAACCCATCCTGTTGCTGTGGCAACAGAAAAAAGAGAGAAAGGTTGAGACGAGTGTGCAGCCATCCACAGAGAGATGCAGAAAGAACAAAAGACGTTAAATAAATGAGATATAAATAAAATCAAATAGAAGTGTGAGAGAGAGAAAAAGAGAGGAACTCTCATTACACAACTCAAGCAAAACTCCAAAACAGAGGAGAAGATAAAGTGTGTTCACTCAACGTGTGTGTGTGTGTGTGATCTCAAGATCTACAACAGAGAGAAGACATGCGAGTCAAATGGAGCAGAATTGAGTTCTGTTGAGGAGACACACGTGTGTGCAAGTGACCTGAAAATAGTTTGGGTCATTTCTCAAACTCGACTCATCTACACACGTGTTCGAGCACATGCACTATTATTAAACACACACACACTGTTGTGTATTAATTAGCATGAGTTTGTTAAATGTGCTTACATGAGCAGCAGGTGGAAGCAGTTATTTCAGGTGGAAATGGGTCATGCTGTATATTTTCACACCCTCATCATTTACACTTCTGTAAGAAAACACAACACTGTGTTCCAACAGCTCGGATATTTAACACAACAACACTAGCCAGGTTTACATTACAGATTTGCGCAAAACTGAAGCGATGATTTCTAAATGTGGATTAAAACAATATCGTGGAATGACTGTTCCATTAGATGATGTTATGTGATTGAAGTGTATTTTGATTATTCTTGTGATAAGTCATTCTGGCCGTACTTTTCTTTGTATGTTTTCTGGCAGGTTGCAAACAAACTTCATTGCATACTGTAATGCCACCTACTGTGATGAAAAAGTGAAGAGTCTTTATTTCCTTATTTATGTTGATTTGACATCACTGTTCCTTATAAATCTCCATACTGCACTTACTTGTTTTCCTGCATTTGAGCGTCATATAAGATATTACTTCATCCTTACATCATATCTTTCTAAATGTGCTGCCTCGAATCACTGCGAATGGTCATGTGACTTTTTTATACGCCACGTGACTTGTAAATATGACAAAGTGTTTCCATTGCAAGTCTTGTGAAATATACCTTTATCGTGTTGCCTGAAAAAACACCTTATAGGAGCGTGAGAACTTTCTTGCGATACATGAGAGCTTTTGTAAAATTGCGGTGTTTCCATTAGGCATGTTTTCAATGAGCTATTTCAATTTGCACATTTTGAAGGATAATGGACTACTGTTTCATCGTCTATGTGTGTGTGTGTGTGTGTGTGTGTGTGTGCGTGCGTGCGTGTGTGTGCGTGTGAGTGTGTGTGTGTGTGAGTGCGTGCGTGCGTATCTGCTGTTTGTGTGTCAGTGTTGTGTGTGTGAGAGAGAGAAAGATAATGTGTAGAGTTTGATGTATGAATGTGTCTTTTGAGTGAGTTTTGCACAAGCGTGTCATTTACATTTCTTTGATCTTTCATGCTAGTTTCATTCTTCAGAGTTTAGCAGATCTTATGTTTGTTGTGTGTGTGTGTCTATGTGTGTGTTTTGGGTTCATTGCATTATAAACAGTGTCTTTGTAAAAGGATTTGTGTTGCTAATGAGTACTTAATGTCTGTGAGGCGAGCGCTTTAAATGTCAGATCTCACTTTCACATCCCTTATCTCTCTCTCTTTCATTGATACTTTCTCTTTATTCACCGTGTGTGTGTCGTCTTGTCTTTGATATGTGCTCGGCTCTGTTAGATGATGAATCAAACCCTTAATCTGTTACATTCAAACACACAACAGAATGTTTGTCATTTCCAGCCGTGTGATTGGTCAAACACACGTGAGCTCATTAGCTCAGGCCAAAACCACTGTCACGCTTCTGTTAAATGAATAAATTGAATAAAAACATTTGAGAAGTCACCGTCACAGAAACACAACAGCCTAGAAAGAGGTTTTACTATATCTGAACATCATACAGCATGTGCTGAATATCTGCAGGATTATAATCCATCAACAGCATCAGTGCACATGTCATAAACCTGTGATGTCCTCTCATAGAAACATGAGGAAACATTGAACATGAGGGTTTTAGGGTGAACATATTATATACTGTATGTCTGAATGAGGTGTTTAAACCACTGGAATGGAAAAAGAGAGGATTTACATTACAGACTGATCAAACATTCACAGCACTGTTTAACCTCACAGAAAAGTGTGTGTGTGCGTGTGTGTGCGCGTGTCAATCGTTTTTGAACTGAGCCATAATTGAAAAAAAAAAGGGAAAAAAAACATAAACAGAAGAAAAACGGATTAATGAAAAGTGAGGAAGATAGATTAACTAGATGTACACGCACACATTTCTGAGTTAATGAGACTTCCTTACCGGCTAAAGATAGAGAGAAAGAGTGAGATGGAGAGAGACTGAGTGAGTGAGTGAGTGAGTGAGTGAGAGAGAGAGAGAGAGAGAGAGAGAGAGAGAGAGAGACACAGAGAGAGAGACACAGAGAGAGAGACACAGAGAGAGAGACACAGAGAGAGAGAGACACACAGAGAGAGAGACACAGAGAGAGAGAGAGAGAGAGAGAGAGAGAGAGAGACACAGAGAGAGAGACACACAGAGAGAGAGACACAGAGAGAGAGACACAGAGAGAGAGAGAGAGAGAGACACAGAGAGAGAGAGAGAGAGAGACACAGAGAGAGAGACACAGAGAGAGAGACACAGAGAGAGAGAGTGAAATAGAGAGAGAAAGAGTGAGAGAGAGAGAGAGAGAGAGAGAGACAGAGAGAGAGAGAGAGATAGAGGAAGAAAGGGAGAGAGAGAGAGAGAGAGAGAGAGAGAGAGTGAAATAGAGAGAGAGACAAAGAGAGAGAGAGAGAGAGAGAGAGAGTGAAATAGAGAGAGACAGAGTGAGAGAGAGAGAGAGAGAGAGAGAGAGAGAGAGAGAGAGAGAGAGAGAGAGAGAGAGAGAGAGAGAGAGTGAAATAGAGAGAGAAAGAGTGAGAGACAGAGTATATTGTGCTTTGGCAATATTGTAAAAATGACAGTCATGCTAATAAAGCAAATTGAATTGAGTTGAATTGAGATAGAGAGAGAGAGCAAAAGAGAGAGTGAGTGAGTGAGTGAGTGAGAGAGAGAGAAATTGGCAACAAGCACACAGACTTTCTCTCCCAGAGTCGTGGAGTGAGACAGGGCTGTAGTCTAAGTCCTACACTATTTAACATTTACATGAATGAATTAGCTGGAGCTCTAGAACAGTCACCAGCACCCGGCCCGACCTTACAAGACACCGAAGTGAAATGTCTCCTGTTTGCAGACGATCTGGTGCTGCTGTCACCCACAAAAGAAGGTCTACAGCAACATCTGGACACCCTGCACACTTTCTGCCAAACCTTAACCTTAAGAAGACTCGAGTCATGATATTCCAAAAAAAGCCCAGTAGCCAAAATCAACATCACCGTTTCAAACTAAACAACGTGCCCCTAGAACACACCAAGAACTTCACATATCTTGGTATAAACATTAGTAACACCGGAAACTTAAACAAGGCTGTGAACGACCTGAGAGACAAGGCACGAAGAGCCTTTTACGCCATAAAAAAGAATATCAAAATTGACATCCCAACCGTAATCTGGTTGAAAATAATACAATCAATTATAGAACCAATCGCGCTGTATGGAAGTGAGGTTTGGGGTCCTCTCGCCAACCAAGAGTTCACCAGATGGGACAAACACCCAATAGAGATTCTGCAAACAGAAATGTGTAAAAACATTCTACGGGTACAGAGAAAAACTCCAAACAACGCCTGCAGAGCAGAATTAGGACTGTATCCTCTAATCATTAAAATACAAAAAAGAGCTTTAAAATTCTACACACACCTTAAGAACAGCGACACAGACACACTCCATCACAAAGCCTTAAGTCATCAAGAGCTGAGCCCAGAGAGAAACCCCTTCATCCAACTGATCTCACAACTAACTCTACAACCCCAAACATGCCCAAGTCAACCCCAAACCCCAGCCAGACTAAACCAAATGATGAAAAGACAAAAAGAGAAATATCTCCAACACTGGACAGAAGCAACAGCTCAGCAAAGTAAACTGGAATGCTATCTGTCACTAAAGAGAGAATATAAAGTGTCAGAATACCTCACAAGCGTATCAGACCCTAAACTAAGAAAAGTGTTGAGCATGTACAGACTCAGTGATCACCAGCTCACTGTAGAGACGGGCAGACACAGACACACATGGACACCGAGAGAAGAGCGACTGTGTCCACACTGCACACACAATCAAGTGGAAACAGAGCTGCACTTTCTCCTCTCCTGTCCCAACTACACACACATCAGAGAAACATTCTTCCCCCAGTTTACAAACTTACACAAAGACTTTGACCAGTTTCAACAAAAGGACAAGATCTCATACATACTGGGAGAAAAGTCAAGAAGCTCAAACCTGCTGCAAGATATGTCAAGTCCTGCCACGACCAAAGAACAACCAGCACAACACAACACAACACTGACAGGACAACACACACAAACTGACACTGTCACCCTTATTGAGAACTTTAATTAAAACTCTTTTTCTGTTTATATTGAGATGTATATATATATAGATTTTTACTTATAGACTTTTAATTTTATTCTATCTTATTTTTGATCTTAATCTGTATTTCTGCATGTTTATATTTAATCTTGTGCTTTGGCAATGTAAATGTTCTTTTATCATGCCAATAAAGCTCCTTTGAATCTTTAATCTTGAATCTTGAATCTTGAGAGAGAGAGAGAGAGAGAGAGAGAGAGCAAAAGAGAGAGTGAGTGAATGAGAGAGAGAGAGAGCGAGAGATAGAGAGAGCAAAAGAGAGAGAGAGTGAGTGAGTGAGAGAGAGAGCAAAAGAGAGAGAGAGTGAGTGAGAGAGAGAGAGATATTATATGATAAGGATTCATGTGAAGTTTTCTCTATGGCATGATGGCACAGTCTGATCTCACCTCACATGATGTCAGTCTGAGCTACAGACGAGAGGTAAACTGATGAATCTCTAGGCTGCGTTTACATTTGTCATTATCATGCGACCTGTTTCTGGATGTTGTCCACATTCACATTGAAAAGACAAGAGTAAACGCGCTTCAGCGAGTCCTGAGGTGGTGGAGGATCTCAGTGCAGTAAACACATCCAGTCAGTCTGTCCACAGTTACAGGTACAACTTCACAGAAAACTCCACCCACTATCATTATTCTCTCGTCTGTCTCAAGGCTGTTAGACAGCGGAAGAGTTTACACAGTGTCTCATTATATGCCTACAGAGGACGTATGATAAATCACACCAGATGTTTGACTCGACCACAGTATCATCATCACATAGCCTATTTGAACCTTTTGGTTCCATGAACCTTTCTGTTCCACAAAAGCTTCTTCAGATTATAAAAAAGTAAGAAGTTAATTCTTTGTGGAACCAAAAATGTTTTCTGTATAGCATCGCTGTGAAGCACCTTTTAAAGACTTTTATTTTTAAGAGTGCAAGTGTAACCACAGGGACAGAGACCATAGTCTTTTTTCATTTTTTTTATCAAATCACTTTTGATCCTAGTAAGTAATTTATGTGATTATTTATGAGTCTGTGACATGAATAAACAAACATCCTCTGGTTGTTCATTCACGTATAAGATCATTAATGTTTTAATAACGTCCGTTTGGCAGTCCGATCTAATTCTGAGCGTGAATTACTTCCTACCACTGCGGCGGCGGATACTTTCCAGATTATCATTATCTGTAACATGCTCATCCTCCCGTCATACGTGTTGTGTGTAATCTCTCCCGCACCGGGGCTATTTATAATCCGCAGGCTTTTTCAAATAAACTAGAGGATCAGATTTCCTGATGTGAGAGCCACTTGATGTGTTTGTGTCCCGAGTGTCTGAAGGTCCGATCTGCTTGTTCAGATCACAGAGATCGCGTGTCAATGACAAATACAAACGCAGCCTATGTGACTGCATTCAGTATCCAAGATAAAGACCAACAAAGAACCACAAATATCATTCATCAGTCAGATGATCTCGACCTGAACTCACACAAACACTGTTTCAGAAACACAACACAGTCAATTTTTACACACTCTTCAGCAGAAACACACACACACATTCAGTCTGAACATTCAACACAAAGATCACTCACACACTCAAGAATATCTGACACAGACGAATGCAAGACATCAGATTCAGCCACAACAACAAAACAAATGCAAAAATAACAGTGAAGATGGAAGAGGAGGTGCTGGAGAAATGAAGGTCTGGAATTCACATCATTAAAAGAAAAGAAAGTCAAGCTGCTAAATGAAATGTTTGGGAGCGCTCATTTACATTACAATGCCTATGCAAAAAAAAGCATCACTAACTCACACACAAAGAATTATAGAACTATTAAACAATCTTCTCTCATTCTCATTGTGTGTCAGCAGCAAATGAACATGTGTTAAAGTTTGTCATCAGAGGGTTTTTCTGTGTGTTGATTTCTTGACTGACAGATTTCTCAGCTGTTCACGCATCAGTTTATCAGAGATTATACTGGGACACAAACATCTTCCAAAGCCCGTCTGAGACTCCTGAGCTGAGACATCATGCTTTACCAACACAGACCATCATGTGACACACAGTACACATGTCTAGACACCGTCTGGTCCTGTACTATCAACTCTTTCAGACAAACAAACAGCTCTTCACCTCTAGTGTTTGTCAGACTGACTGTCTGTGGGCGACTGTTAACCAGAGCACACTTCACACAGATCACACCACCAGAGACTACTGACCAGAGCCTCCATAAACACACACACGCATGCACACACACACACATACACATTATAACACATACAAACTAGAGCGTCAGAGACACTCTACAAGAATCACTTCTGCTAAACTGTCAGCAACCTTTGACACACAGATACACACGCAGACACACACACACGCGCGCACAAACACACAAGCACACAGATACACACGCACACACACATCCCCACATACACACACACACACACAAGCACACAAACACAAGCAAACAGATACACACACACAGATGCACACACCCCCACATACAGACACACACAAGCACACACACACAAGCAAACAGATACACACACACAGATGCACACATCCCCACATACACACACACACAAGCACACACACACAAGCAAACAGATACACACACACAGATGCACACATCCCCACATACACACACACACACACACACAAGCAAACAGATACACACACACATATGCACACACCCCCACATACACACACACAAGCACACACACACAAGCACACAGATACACACACACAGATGCACTCATTTTGATTGTGAAGAAGTTGTCAGATGTGGGATGTATTTTTATTCTTCAGTAACTGATCTGTTTCTGTCATTGATCTTTACATTCACTGAAGCCACAGACAAATCAATACACATCACAATACATGCTTCTACGTCAGTCACAACCTTTCATCCCACACACACACACACACACCGTCATGACTCACCATAAACTACAGGTGTTAAAGACACTTAAAATCAACAAGTAAACAAAACTGACCTTTGGATTTGATTGCATTCATCATTTCATGTTTTGTTCATTGCCTTCATCGACAATAAACGGCGTGTGTACTTAGGAACAATGTTCATTTAAAGAGAACATCAATTTCCTCATTCATATCAGACAGACCTTCATCTATGTCATCATACTCTCCACACTTCTGAATTGAAACACAACAGCTCTGCGTTAAATCAAGTGACCACCGCTGAATTACTTCAGATCACAATATTCCTGTGATATCGAAGCCTTTTATTGCCCTAAATATACTTTATCTTCAGCTCAACTCAAATTACCAAAGAGATTGTGAGTTTTCTTCTCCATCAGGCACATTACACTCAATCTGTTACAGAAGAGCTGCTTTCATCTCTGAGAGGAAAAATAACATGCAACAATATCTCTCTCTCACACACACACACACAGATGTGTGTAGGGATTCATCACAGCAGACACTTGGAACATTATTGATGATTGAAGTGTGATGTTTAAGGATATGGGCTGGACACCAGTCGAATACACCAGCTGCGCGGGCAGGTGCTCTGCTTGAGACAGAAGAAGATGATGGGAGCTAACTCCGGGTACGGAACAACCAGATCGCTCAACTCACTGCTGACGTCATCGCCCACTTCCTCTCTCCGCTCTCTCGGCCCCGCCTCTTCATGCTCAATAGGCCGATCCCAGCCGGGAGAGGCAGACGGGTCCACGTGTGGCTCCGCCCCCACCGCAGCGGGACCCTCTGATGTCATGGCTCTGGACCCGTCTGCAACAGAGGCAGAGGACATACAGATGAATGCTTTAAGAATCACAAACATCATCTCTCCTCTGATGACACAGAACGTCACTTTAAACTTGTGTTGTTTTGTTGGAGGGTGCAGAAGTCTTAGAGAGAAAATCAGTCTCATTTACATTTTGCTCTTGTTTTTCCTCATGTGGCTACACTGAATCACTGAAAACAATCTCAAGTGAAACCCATCAGAAACACGACTGAGTGTGTGTGTGTGTGTGTGTGTGTGTGTGTGCATGTGTGTGCGCACGCGTCTCCAGGTGCCTCTTGTGTAAACTAATGACATTTACATAATGATGTTTCTTTATTTACTAAACACCTGCTGATGACCTTAGAGATAAACAAACACACACACACTCTCTTTCACACACACACACACACACACACACAGACTTGCATGCGCACACAAAATAAAGGAATCAAAATGACATGGAGAGCAAACAATTTCTGACACAATTTGTTTTTATGTAAAGCATGAAAAACCCTCTGTCTCTCAAGATTCAAGATTCAAAGGAGCTTTATTGGCATGATAAAAGAAAATTTACATTGCCAAAGCACAAGATTAAATATAAACATGCAGAAATACAGATTAAGATCAAAAATAAGATAGAATAAAATTAAAAGTCTATAAGTAAAAATCTATATATATACATCTCAATATAAACAGAAAAAGAGTTTTAATTAAAGTTCTCAATGAGGGTGACAGTGTCAGTTTGTGTGTGTTGTCCTGTCAGTGTTGTGTTGTGTTGTGCTGGTTGTTCTTTGGTCGTGGCAGGACTTGACATATCTTGCAGCCAGGTTTGAGCTTCTTGACTTTTCTCCCAGTATGTATGAGATCTTGTCCTTTTGTTGAAACTGGTCAAAGTCTTTGTGTAAGTTTGTAAACTGGGGGAAGAATGTTTCTCTGATGTGTGTGTAGATTAGATTAGATTAGATTAGATTCAACTTTATTGTCATTACACATATACAAGTACAGTGTAACAAAATGTAGTTTAGGTCTAACCAGAAGTGCAATTAGCAAGTGCAGGATATACAGTGTGAATAAATACAGAATACAATATTAGGAAAATAATTTACGATGGGCATGTACTATGAAAATATGACAATCGGTATGTACTATGAAAAATATATACAGAAGGCTATATACTGTGAACATTAATGTACAGGAGGTTATGAGCAGATAACAATATAGACTATACAATAGTGCAAGTGACTTGAGTGTGCATTAGTTACAGACATTAGCTATTAAAGTTACAGTGCAGTAGATGAGTTAATGTGGTTATTAAAGGTACAGTGCAGTACATGAGTTATTGAAGTTATAGTGCAATACATGAGTAGATGCAGTTATACAGTTACAGTGCAGTAGATGAGTTAGTGCAGTTATTGAAGCTATAGTGCAATAGATGAGTAGATGCAGTTAGTTATGCGATACATGCAATAATGTAATAGATGAGTTAATGCAGTTATTAAGGTTACAGTGCAGTAGATGAGTTAATGCAGTTATGAAAGTAGTCCATTAGTGCAAATGAGCATTCAGTGTAATATTCCTGGTGTGCAAGTGAGCAGTAGGAGTGCAAATGATGCTGTGTGTGTGTAAACAGTCCGATAGAGCAGATAACATGAAGTACTGGTGTGTACAGTTCAGTCATGCAAGGCAGCCCTGTAGTGCAATGTAAACATTGTAATAGCAGCATTAAGATAAAGTTATGAGAGGTAGTGGAATCAGTGGGGAGCAGAGTTCAATAATGAAACAGCTCTGGGAAAAAAGCTGTTTCCTAGTCTGCTGGTTCTTGTCCGGAGGCACCTGAAGCGCCTGCCGGAAGGCAGGAGAGTAAACAGTCTATGAGCGGGGTGAGAGGAGTCCTTGAGAATACTGCGAGCTCGACGCAGACAGCGTTTCTTCTGGATGTCCTCAATGGAAGGGAGTGTAGTCCCTGTGATGCGCTGGGCTGTTTTCACCACCCGCTGCAGTGCCTTGCGCTCAGCAACTGAACAGTTCCCGTACCAGACTGTGACACAGTTGGTCAGGATGCTCTCTATCGTGCAGCGATAGAAGTTCACCAGGATAGTTGAAGACAGTTGGTTCTTCTTCAGTGTCCTCAGAAAGAAGAGACGCTGGTGAGCCTTCTTGACCAGGCATGAGGTGTTGGTGGTCCAGGACAGGTCCTCCGAAATGTGGGTCCCCAGGAACTTAAAACTGGAAACACGTTCAACAGCCGCCCCGTTAATGTGGATGGGGTCGTGTGTGCCTCCTTTCGCCTTCCTGAAGTCCACGATGATCTCCTTTGTCTTGGAGGTGTTAAGGAGCAGGTTGTTGTTAGAGCACCATGTTGCCAGGTGCCGTACTTCCTCCCTGTAAGCAGTCTCATCGTTGTTGCTGATGAGACCAATCACTGTTGTGTCGTCTGCAAACTTGATGCAAACTTGTGTAGTTGGGACAGGAGAGGAGAAAGTGCAGCTCTGTTTCCACTTGATTGTGTGTGCAGTGTGGACACAGTCGCTCTCTCTCTCTCTCTCTCTCTCTCTCTCTCTCTCTCTCTCTCTCTCTCTCTCTCTCTCTCTCTCTCTATCTGTCTCTCTCTCTCTCTCTCTCTCTCTCTGTCTCTCTCTCTCTCTCTCTCTCTGTCTCTCTCTCTCTCTCTCTCTCTCTCTCTCTCTCTCTCTCTCTCTCTATCTGTCTCTCTCTCTCTCTCTCTCTCTCTCTCTCCCTCTCTCTCTCTCTCTCTCTCTCTCTCTCTATCTGTCTCTCTCTCTCTCTCTCTCTCTCTCTCTCTTTATCTGTCTCTATCTGTCTCTCTCTCTCTCTCTCTCTCCCTCTCTCTCTCTCTCTCTCTCTATCTATCTATCTGTCTCTCTCTCTCTCTCTCTCTCTCTCTCTCTCTCCCTCTCTCTCTCTCTCTCTATCTGTCTCTCTCTCTCTCTCTATCTGTCTATCTCTCTCTCTCTCTCTCTCTCTCTCTATCTGTCTCTCTCTCTCTCTCTCTCTCTCTCTATCTGTCTCTCTCTCTCTCTCTCTCTCTCTCTCTCTCTCTCCCTCTCTCTCTCTTCTCTCAGTCTGTCCTCTCTCTCTCTCTCTCTCTCTTCTTTCAGTCTGTACTCTCTCTCTCTGACCAAGAGAGCAGGGGATTTACAATGGAGAATTCTCCATGGTGCCGTCGCAGTAAATGCGTTTATTTGGTTGCTTCTCTGTCCCTTTTACTCTGTCAAAGAGAATAATGTTCATGCTTTTGTGAATTGTTGTATGTTGGAACCGTTATTCGCGATTGTAAGTGATCTTTTTTGAGTTGTAATGAGATGTTCTCTTAAGAGACTTTTATTTTGGGGTTCAAATATGTAAGGAGTTGGCTATTTATGTGAGTAGAAAAAAGAAAACAGAGCAAAATATAAGTCAGAAGTGTCTGTTCTTGTTCACTAATGTGGTGAAATCAACCAATTTTGGTTGATTTTGATTATTATACATCTGTTAATGATCTTGCTACTTTTAAATGTATTTGGTGTTGCAATGAGATTCTGTGTTATGTTTTGACGGTGAATTGTTTTTTACCCATACTTATTTTTTCTCCATTTTTGGTTGTTGTGAATTGTAAAAGAAGGGCTGTATTGTGTAATGGTAGATGTTTTTTGTTTTTTGTTATAAAGGCATTGTTAAAATCTCTCTCTCTCTCTCTCTCTCTCTCTCTCTCTCTCTCTTTTCTCTCTCTCTTTCTCTCTCTAGTTGTTAATGTCTCAGGAAAGTGCCGCTGGTAAAAATAGCATGTGATGTATGTTGTTTTAGAAAACTATCCCTGTGTGAGTGTGTGATTCACATAAAGCACAGGTGATGATTAATGACCCAGTGATTTAACAAATACACACACACACAAAACATACGACCAGCCACAAAAACCTTCTGCTGACTGGCGACTGTAAGTCTGATGTGACTGAGAATTTGTTTTGAGATGCACTGCAGATACGCACACTTTACCAACACATCTTCAAACTCATGATGTGCAGATTTGTGTGTAGGTTCACAAGAATAAGATGTTGTTATGTTTGGACAAGAAATATTTTTTCCATTATTTACCAGTTGAGAAAATGACACTAAATAAACGCTCTGAGAACTAGGCGTTATATTAGATAGGTCTATTCTCCTGTATCTTCAATAAACAAACTACAGTTAGTTCAGAATACAGCTGCCAGAGTTCTGACCAGGTCCAGAATATACAATCACATGACCACAATGTGATCACCCCTTCACCAGTTACCTATGAAGTATCGTATTGATTTTAAAATTCTTTTAATCACTTCTAAAGCTTTAAACGGTTTAGCCCCTACATACATAACCGAGCTTCTATCACATTACAACCATCACGCTTTCTAAGATCTCAAAACTCAGGACTTTTGATAACACCTAGAATAACTAAATCCACCAAAGGGGATCGAGCTTCCTCATGCAGGATTCCCCTCTGGAATGGCCTTCATGATACTATTCCAGCGTCAGACACACTCTCCACATTTAAATCTAGATTAAAGACACATCTTTTCAGCCAAGCTTTCACTTAACTAAATAAACCAACTAAATCTTCTACTGTTCCAACACTTCCGAACTGAGCACTCATTATTAAAAATTATTCACAAAATGAAAGAGACATACAGAGCATATCCAACTATCACAACACCTATAAGCTTACATCTATAATGAGCTTCAGCCAAACTTTCCTCCACACAACACACACACACACCTCTCATTGCATAACGTGATGATTTATGTAAGTGTAAAACACACACCTACACAGTTTTATTAAATCACGAGACTGAAATAGTGAGGGAGGTAAAGTGACAAAACTTGAATAAAACCTGTTTAAATGAGGAGTTAAAGAAATCTACACACACATACACACACAGCAGGAGGGACGTTAAGACGTCAACTGTGATCTTCGAAATTCAGCTCGATTAAAAGAGCAGTTGGTTCCATACTGTGAGTCTCATGAACATTCATGACACCCTAAAAATCACATTAACAATGATGATACAAAAATACTTAAAAGAATACAGTTTCTGATTTTCTGAGAGAGAGAGAGAGAGAGAGAGAGAGAGAGAGAGAGAGGGGGGGGGGAAGGGACACTAACCCTCACTCACATGTGTTAAACATTCATTTCAACACCAGACAAACTCACTATAATGAGAATAAGACAGAGCACTGTCAGTCACTTCACCTGTATAGACATCAGCCAATCACAACAGAGCCTATTAACATAAATTATATTACATTACTGATGCAACACGTGATGCTCATGTAAAGAGTTTCCGACATCATCTGACATGAAATTGATCAAAAATCACCCTATAAATAATCTCAAACAACCCTGCAGAATGATGTCATCAGTGACACACACATCTCTCACAGCATGTGTAAAAATGACATCATAAAATGAAACATTAATATTGCTAATGACACATTTAATGCACACAAAAATTGTATATCATGGAGAATATGAGATAAACACAATGATACACAGCTTTTGCTAAACAATATGACAAATAAACAAACACAACTATACAAACACAAGTCTGACACTTAAACAAACACAACTTATGTTAAACAAACACGGCCAATATTAAGCAAACATTATTATATTGATATTTAACACAAATAGTCGTAAATACACAGAAATGTCTCCGTCGCTCATTTCCATTTGTCCTTAAACATTAAACCATGTGTTTGTTATTTCTATAAATGCTCAATTTTCTGTGGGTGTTTGGCATCTCTGCTATAGACACACACATTCTGAACCGTTTGGTGTGTGTGTGTGTCCAGACTCATTAAGCACTAAACAATCAGTGTTATTGTCTCACACACGCGTGCGCGCGGGTGCTGTGCTCAGACAGATTCTATGGTTCTTTATCTGTTCCGGACCGTTAGCGCTGACACTCTAAAATAACTCCCATTCTGCACACTAAATTACACAACACACTTCATTCACCAGAGGACTGTCAGCACACACACACTTTAAAACAAGTCACTAAAGGATGGATATTGTATTCAATCAATAATGTATTATGGTATACATTATTATCATCACCTGATACCATCATGCTTCAAACAGCATCTCATCATCTTACACAACATGTGTGTTTGTACTGTTTTACATTATAATCAGACCATCAACAGATCCACACCATCATAACAGTCTCCCAGACCCTCATCTGAATGATTCTGAACACAAATGAGTATTGAACAATGAGCGTGTAACAATAATCTTCTCACAACAACAAAATCTTAAACAAGAACTTGTTTTCCAAAACACACACACTTAATATTACAAACACGTACACTGTCACACAGATCTACAGCCTCTGGGTAAGAGCAAGAAACTCATTATGTGTTACCCTTTACTATCTCTTGTTTCACACACACACGCATACACACACACATACACGCAAACACACACACACACACACGCACACACATCATTTATTCAAATATGAAATCCATTTGATTAAAGACACCAATAAACTTTGATTTAATGTATAAATATTTACAGTATATATGTTAGTGATAATGCACAGGCAGCTGGTTGTTATGGCAGAAATAATCCCTGACAGTGTGATCAGGTGAAGCGGAGGGTCTTGTATCACATTGAAGGGGCTTATTTGGCGATAACAGTTGGCTGCTTGTACATTTTCCCGCTTATTACACGACTACATCCAACATGAGAAAAGAACTGAACATGAAATGTGATTTTATTTTGATATATTTTATTTAGAGAGGCACTGATATGTACCTTTTGGCAGATTACGGCTAATTCTTAAACATTGGAAGCTGATAACCAATAAACTGGCAGATATACCATATCTAAATAATATAACATTTTCTGAGACTGACTTTTCTCATGAAAATAATGTACCAAGCCCACTGGTTAAACTTTTAAACGTTTCTGGTATAATGTATAGTTAATAAACAAATGAAAGATGTAAAGACATATTTATATTTAATTTGAAAAAAAAACCTCTCAAAATGTTTTGCTGCATCCTGGTTGCCGTGTGTTATTCGTTTTGAGAGGTTGTTCTCTGGGAATAACAAACCTGCAAATGATGCAACTGGCCAATCAGAATCAAGCATTCCAACGAGCCGTGTCATGAATATAGTTGTGTAACCGTAGTGTGTGTAAAGGTGCCAAACAACGAACTGTAGACACTGGACACATGAATACAGGACGAGAGGTCAAAGTTTAATGTTTATTTCTATCTATAATGACTGTAAACGTGTCTCATCCAATCAGGATTGAGCGTCTGAGGAATGTGTTTGTCAGGAAGCATAACAGACAGCAGGGCTGAAATAGTTGTGTTGACACGAGTGACACAGTGATATCACAGCGGACAGTTTGAAACACATTTCCTGCACTGAAATATTGATGAGTGTTATAAATAACTGCATCATTTCATCAAAGTGACACAAACCAGAGAAGAAGCTTGGCATCAGCCGGGTGTTTCCCCGGTAACAGAGGGACCAGCGAGGAGTGAACGCTCAATATACACAAACACACACACGCTTGTCATTTGCCTTTCATGTGATTTCTCATCCACCGGGTGAAAAGTGTTTATGTGAGGATTATTCATTCATAAAGCTGACTCTCACAAGTTGAAGTTAGTTTAAAAATAGTTTTATTTATTTATTTAATATATAAAATTTATTCTATATTTACAAAGAAATATAGGGACAGCTAAAATCACATACTCTCTACGGTACAATTGTGTAATTTTTTATCTTAACACAACTATAACTGTATTTTTTTATGTTACAGTAACTGTATTATAAAATAAATTATTAAACACAATTATTCAATATATTTTCAATTTAATTGTGCTGTTTACAATATACTGTACATTTAAAATATATAAAAAGCTTTCCTGTAGCCCAGTGGTAAGAGCATTGTGTTAACAATGCAAGGTTGTGGTTTCGATCCCAGGGAATTGCAAATACCTATGTAAAATGTATAGGATAAAGCAATGTAAGTCGCTTTGGATAAAAGCATCTGCCAAATGCCTAAATGTAAATGTAAAAGCTGCATATGTTGAGTGGTTTCTCTGAAATATACGTGTATGTACAGCTGGCTAATGAGAGGTCTGTAATCTGAGTATAAAAGTATTATAGGTGTTAGTTGTGTTTGAACACTTGGCATCGCTCGTGGATCGTCTGAGAGCGCGTCTATCAACGGCGGCACAAAAATGACAAAGGGCTGTAAGGGAAGCATGTGCATTAAGGCCTTATATGGAGATGAGTTGGGCGTGTTTAATGCAAATGACTAGTCTCGTGCACTTTGATGCTCATTAGAACCCTACGAATTAACTTCGATTTCAAACAACAAATCTACAATCTACAACAGTCTCTTCATAGAGGTACACAGATCATGCATGTGCTTACACTGCACAACAGCACTAATATTAAAAGAAAAACACACTTCAGAATCACAGTGGTCAACAGGTGTACACAGATGTGATGGATATTTCAAATAAACCAATTTATTTATTAATATATATGACAAAACAAACAGATACAACACATTTTTAGTAAGGAACCAGGAAAGGATCATGTTTTATTATCGATATTTACGCTGCTCTTGTTCAACTGTGTGCGTGACTTCACTGAACAAAACTACAGTGATTAACTGACCTCAGATCAGCTGTCACATCTCCAGATTTAAGATAATTATGAGCTTAAATTTATGTGCAGAATATGTGTGAAAAGAACTGAACCGTGTGTTGACAGAAGGGAAGTGAAACTAGATTCAGCTTCAGTGTGAATGCCAAACGTAATCAAGATCATCAAACTGAAACCAAAACAAAACTCTATGATTTTATAACTGCAACCAAAACAATTGAGAAAAATGTGTTCATTACAGAACCCCGATCAGTTTAGATGATCCTTATATTAATATTCTCTCTCCACAGCAACACAAGAAGATTCAATTAATCCATAGAAGAATTCTAAAAGCTTTCCACATTGCATGATGAATTATTGAACATTATACAGATTTGTAACCTGACAGTAAAAATCTCATTATTACTGGATTAGTTCTCTCTGAAAGCAGATCTTTCCATGACTGTTGCTGGTTTTACAAGACTTAAAGGTACAGTTTGTAGAAATCACCGCTAGAGGGCGCACAATCGAAACAACAACAACAATGGCGTTACTTGATGACGCTGCGTAGAATGATGGGATATGTTGTCTTCAACATAAAATAAATCATTTTAGCGGAAGAGGTAAAGTAAAAAAGTTTTATAAATGTTGCGTTTGATGAAATCATTTTATTTCATTATAATGAATTAAACCCGAGTAATGTAAGGTTTCTACTAAATTGTCAGTAATAGATGTTACAGTAATTGTCCGATTCGATGCTGAGATAACACTGTGCAGTTTTAAATGTTCATCATTTGCAATAATGCTAGATGGACCGACGGTACAAACTACTTCCGCATCTGTCTACGACAGTGTCAAGCAGTTGCTACGTCAGTAAAGATGGTAACAAAGGGTAACGTGGATATGACTTCATTGACAGGCGACTAAACTGCCCGGTCCACTGTTTATAATTTTAGATTTTCTCAGGATTTTAAAGCAGTTGAAAACATTTGAGATATTGTAAGAACTCAGCTGAAAAAATATATACCTTTGGACTAGTGGTTTTTGGATATTTTACTGCAAAATTCTTACAAACTGCACCTTTAAGTATCTTCAACTTAAAAAGAAACAAATTTATAAAAAATTTGGATTTGTTCATTAGTTTTTTCCAAAATACAAATTACAAGAAAAGCTCAACAATATGCATAAAGTGAATGGAAAAAATGTAGTTGTGCAAACTACAGTTAAAATTAAGTAAACCTAACAAACATTTCTAGTGCAATGAACTTAATATTATCATTACACATGCTGTGAGGAATACTCATAAGCCCTTGCACCTGAAAACTTTAGAATAGATTCTAATAAGATGAATAACGACATGTATGGTATCACCATTCAGGTGATTCGTGATTCCTTTGGTAAGTACTCTTTATAGACCCTCTGCTCAACCCAACTCATTGCTTCTTACCACAATAAGGAAGACAGACATCAGAAATGCAGTATGTTGTGTACTTCTGTGGAGAATCATTCAATGTCTGACATCAAATCAGTCTTCAATTGTCTAATACTATTTGTTATAATAATATACTTCACTATGCTATATGAACATTAAGGTAAATTAATTAAATATTTTAGTACAGCCTACATGAGCACTGTTAATAGATTGAACTCGTGCTATTTCATTTTTTAGGTAAAGAAGGTCAAGTGAACTAAACGCAACAAAGATGTTCTTGTTATTTTGACTTAAAATCTCTTTAAATTGAATTTACTTAAAAACTATGATGCAAAAATGGTGCACTAATATTTGAAGCAAAGTCAACACATCAATTAGTTTAATTAAACTAAAAACAGTCATTCTTGACTTAACAAAAGCTTTCAATAAGGGTGTGACCTCTTCTCTATTCCTATTCTCTGATCTGATTTCCTTGATTTGTAAATTGCACGTTTAGTTTGTCCAAACAGAAAATGAATCCGCTACCATTTAACCCTCTGTTTTTGGTTTTTTCCAAACCACAGAATAAAAACATCCTTTATAAACGTTACCCCACTATTCCCACAAACAACTCAAAAAACTGAACATCATTTGAAGTCTTTAACACTCTAAAAAAGCAAAGAAAAATTGTTTCTCTAACACATCAAAAGACATTATCTTCAATACTTGGATCATACAGCCCCATGTAATATTCTTCATTGTAAATCACCAGATCTTTTTGTCAATGGTGGTTTATATGGCATCCTCCATACTGGTTTCTCTTCTTCTTTTGAGACAAGTTTATCTCTCCGAACCGTATCTACTCTCAGATTCAATTTATCTTTGTTCAGAGTTTTAATAAAACATGTATTACCTCATATAGATCTAAATTGTCCAAGCCATTAAGATCCAATAAAGGACCCGACATATCCTTCAAATTTGGTGTAATCCTCAATTTTGGAAAAGGTTCTCCTAAATCAAATACAATTCTTTCACTCTTAAAACTCATTAAATCCAGCTCTTCGACCGCATCTAAAATTAGTTTTGATATCTCTCTCTATACCAGATACCCAGGACCAGACAAAAGTTTCTGAATGAACTGTGGACGAAAAGTTGCGAGTCTGTTTGGCAAATGTACCAGTCCGTGTTCTCCCAAAGTACACTTTGAGGAACCCAGTGTAGATTGTCCCAAAATTTACTCAAATTGTCTGTAATTGTGGCAATAAACCAGCAGGTGGATCAATACTAGATAGTCTAATACTGAACCAGATTATTAACAATCAACACTCTTCCTCTAAAAGACAACTGGGACTGAATCCATTTCCATTTCTTCAACTGTCCTTCCTTTTTATAGTAGAATCCCAAAGAAATACTCCTAAATATTAAAATCCTTCCCTATTCCAATTCAAACCCCCAGGTAACTTTGGTAATCCACCCTCCCAATTCCCGAAAGAGAGAGAGAGAGAGTTATTTAAGAGAGTGACTCTATTCTATGAATGACCCACATCACATCCAGCACTCACAATGCAACGCAACACTGTACATTTTCCCAAAATACACAACTGTTTAAGTAATATTCACTCCGATCACTGCATCTACCCACTGTCTATACACACTGCCGGTGGAAGTGTAACACACAGACAATAATCACACTTCTATCATTTTACTAATATAATATTATTATTCCAGAAGCACTTCTTATAGATATGGTCTCTACAGATAACACTTCCTGTCATGAATGTAACACTGATCAATATTCATCATGTACTGCATAGAAAGATCATCAAGCACATGACACTGAACGCTTTACAGAACCTCGTAAACCTCTTTGTTGTGAAAGAAGCTTCTTAAGACTATAAAGAGGTAAGCTTTGTGTTCTCAATGTTTTAGACTGCATAGAAACACTGTTCTATGACATCACTGAGTATAAACTTTAGTATGACAACAGAGTGTCTGTGATTCAGATGTGAGACGTGATAGAGATCCAGAAATCTTTCTTCGGTTCTGAGACACGTTCTGTCTGAACCTCATAGAATATTAATGAAGCCATAAGTCAAATCATCCGCCTGATCCTGGACACAGAGGCCGGCACACTTCTCTTAACACAAATCCTTTATTAGAACAGCCCTGTGTGTCCAACGTGAAAGAGAAACATCTCAATAAACACACACACACCTTTAAACCAGCAAAGACCTGAAGAATGACAGTGTGTGTGTGAGGTCGCAGGAGTGAGTTATTACATTTATTGATCCAGAGTTCACAGGAAAAGAATTGGGCTTCAAAACCCACAACAGCATCAAGCACCAATCCAGAAGACACTCCACATCAGCAGACGTTTGATTTAAATCACCTCCCAACCATTACATTCATTACAACAAACAACATCATAATATCACACATACCAATTCACACAAACTCTCCAGATGCGGATGTGTACTTTATTTATGCTAGTCAATGCAAAAACAGCTTTGTGTGCATTTGTGAGGAGGCAAATATTAAAAAGAAATCATCCAGTTTTAATCCGACAACTCACGGCGAGCACTGGCGCTTCATCTCAAGAGTTCAGTTCCTTTAGATTTCACCCATCAGATCATAAGAGCTCAAAACAGAACAGATCTGATGTGACTGTAGAACACACACACATGAGAACTGTTAAAGACCTTTAAAATAACAAGTGTGAACTGTTCCATAATCCACAGATAATCCCATAAACATGTCATGGAAACTGAGATTTACTGTTTGATTTGTGTTTAACAGTTAAAAACTCACAGATATGTCATTTATACAGTCAAGTTTAGACTTTTATTATAACTTTATACTGCAAACCTGTCATTCAAATTAATGTCATTTGCTCAAAATGTTTTTCATGAATTATAGACATTTTAAACTCTCTCGTGATTCAATGAGCTCGTTCACAGACAACACACGGGAGCGAGCGGCCGTTTCATCAAGTGGCGTGCTATTAATAAAACTAGAAACAAAACACTAAAATATCCGCATTATGCCGAATGTAAATGAATCGTTTGGAAATCTCAGAATAAAATAATAGATGAAAAATTTACAGTTGATGAATGGTTTGATGTTTTTAGCGCGTGATGAAAATGATGATAACAAATGTAGAAAAATGTGATGAATTTGATGGGCGCACTCGGTGTTTCTGAGGAAAACACATCACAGCTGATGCTTAAACTCCCTCAAAAAATCATCCTCTAATATCTCAACATCACTGAATCTCAATCACATGATCTGACGATTTTAGAATCGATTATTTCATTATTATCTAGAATTTATGTCTTACAATTCATAAACTGTAACAATGAGAGGAGAGTCCATTTAAAATAAATAATGAACTATATTTAGATTAGATTCGACTTCTGTGCGCCACGACGCACGAGCCTTTATTCTGTGTGCGTGTGCGTGTTCAGATGAGTGTAAAAGTTTGAATGATCATGTGCACAACTCACCGTGCTTTCTGTCATTAAACATGAACGAGCGGAGAGATGCGCGTGCAGGTCTCGTGAGCCTCCGTCCCGCCTCAGACGATGAAGAAATGTGTTTTATTTCTCTCCTGTGTGTTAATCAATGCACATAAACTCAGAGAAGATCTGTGGAAACTCTTCCTCGAGAATCCACATGAGAAACTCAATCTGTCCGCGCGTGTCTCACACATGTGTGTGTCTGTGGGAATGTCTTCAGTCTGCAGGTGAGCGGGATTCTGGAAAGATGCTCGAGGACGCGCGCGGATTCCTCAGATGCGCGCGCACTTTCTCCTACAGCTACAAACCTTCACAGACATCGCGGCGTGTTTCGCGTGGGTTCTGGTGGCTGTTGCATCACCTGAGCGCGCGTGCGAGGCATCGCCTCAGGTGAGCGCACGCGGGAACGCGCACCCGTGAAGACGAAGAAGAGCCGCGAGCGCACAGACGTAAGTTGTTGAGCTCGATATTTTGGCAACACCTCTGGTGCGCAACAGCACGTCCTCTTGTAATCACCGCTTGTGCCCTAAATGAACAGTTCACACACATAAAAACATACATTTTAAAAAACACATGAAAGCATGTAGTACACTTTAGTATTTACTTCAGTAAACTGTATGTGCTTTGGTGTTTTTGAAGCATCCCACAGTAAATATCATAAAAGCTGTATTTACTACAGTTTATCAAATCAATCACTATAGTTAAGTAGCCTACATTACTATTTGTAGTATTGACTATGCTTCACTAGTGGCTTTAAAACATTTGAAATATTAAGTCCCCAGTCTTACATAAAGTGCTTTTTCAATACTTTTGTTCAGATCTTTGTCTCTTGAAGGACTTTGATCTGTTCTTGACTGTATCTTTATGTGAGACACACAGTGATGGAGCAGAATTTGATCTAAACAACACAATCAAAGCAGACAGTTGGGTGAACTTTACCTCGGACGCTTCTTTAACGGTTCTTCACCCTAAGCAGTCAGCACACTACACAGTGTGTGTCTCGTGGCTTCTTCAGGCTTCTGACACTAAATACACACAATCAATTATTACAATCACTCAAAGTAAACACTTATGACATTCTAGTTACAGAGATATTGTATTTCCTCGGATTACCCACAGAAGAACACGATTAGATGTGTTCAGTCATATGAGAGAGCGAGACACTGATGTCAATGTCATTCATCACTGTGTGTGTGTGTGTGTGTTTGTGTGTGTCTCTCAACAATAAAAAACAGCAGCGCTTTTAACATCATTCCTGCTAAAACAAGAACATCAATCCATACAGCTCATCCCTACTGGGGTCTCAGTGATGCTGGAGTCCAGTCCATCACAGGACATTACACACACACACCTACAGGCGATTAAGAATCACCAATTCATGTAAAGAAATACCTCACACACACATAAATGTCACATCTGTAAGAGTCATAAGACTAGCTAAAACAAATTTAAAAGGCACGTCATTATAGAATAGTTAGCTGCTTTAAAAACACATAAATGTGACGTCCAACCCATTATTTGTGTTGAACTATTTATCAATATTTCCCAGAGAGATTCTGACTGCAGTAAACAGAATGAGTCGGAACATTAAGTGTGTTGAATTGTGTTATTGATCCGTCAACACTCACATAAATGAGGACAGATTTACAAACCACATTATTGTGTTATATGTGACACAAAACTATGAAGCACACAATCAGACAAACTCTCGTTACCAGAGATATATATTCACATTTAAAAAGAGCTAATGATCCCTTCTGTTACCTAACAGTTTCATTAAAACACTTTTCAAACGCTGTTTTATTATGGAGATTATATATTTTTAAAGTTTAATGTTTGGCCATTTGCCTCTTTAGTGCAGAATGAGAGTGAGGACAGGAAGTGAAGTAGGTGAGAGAGGGGGTGGGATCGGAAAGGACCACAGTGCCTTACGTCAGAGCACTAACCACACAGCTCCAACATCATGAAGTTAATATTATATGATTTCTAGAGCAACACTTTTATAAATCTATTTAATCGCTACTTAAATAAAATGTATCTGAAATCAGAGGTAGATTGATAAATGTCACGAGGTGAAGTGTTTTTGCTTTCATCACAGTGAGTGAATCCTGCGCGAGTTTAAATGATCTCTGTCGCCCTCTAGTGTCTCACAGTACACACGTCACAGAAACACCAGACAACACACAGAGCCGGAAAACTTCAGGTGGAGCCGCTTCACTCACTTCAATGTTTACGATTCACAAGTTTAGCGTTTTAGGAAGAGACTGTTACAAACTCGACAGTCAGCAAGTCATTTGTGACCCTGGAGAACAAAACCCGTTTTATGGGTCAATTTTTTGAAATTGATATTTTTACATAATCTGAAAGCTGAATAAATAAGATTTCTATTGATGTATGAGTTGTTAAAATATGACAATATGATACAACCGTTTAAAACTCAGGAATCAGGAAGGAGTGCAAAACATTCCAAATATTAAGATAATGGCCTTTGAAGTTGTTAATCAGAGGCGCTGTAGCAGGCCATCCCTTTACAAAAATAAAGTTTTTATATATTTAAGGTAGGAAATGTACAAATTATCTTCATGGAACAAGATCTTTACTAAATATCCTAATGATTTTGGGCATAAAAGAAAAATCTTTAATATTGACCCATATAATGTATTTTTGTCTTTTACTAAAAATTTTCCTGTGCTCCTTAAGACTGTTTTTGTGATCCAGGGTCACATATTATTGTAACACAGTCACACAGCATCACAGACATGTTTCTGTAAATGTAGTGACCAAGCCTTTTAATATTTAACTCATTTCTTGAAGTTCAAAACATATGAACTATAATCACATTAAACAATCACAAAATAATGACCAGCTATTGCTACAAATATAAACACCAACAAGTAAATGTGTACAGGTTTTACACATCAGTACATGAGTGACTGACATGTATGGAGTGACTGACACACACACACACACACACATCTGGTTTATTATCTCTGTGGGGACAGTCCATAGGCGTAATGATTTTTATACTGTACAAACTATATATTTTATCCCCTAACCCAGTGGTTCTCAAATGGGGGTACGCGTACACCCAAAAAGAAATGAATTAATACATTTATATATAATATAATGTGTGACTCTCATTTCACTGTATTCCATTCCATTCCATTTTCTACCGCTTATCCGAACTACCTCGGGTCACGGGGAGCCTGTGCCTATCTCAGGAGTCATCGGGCATCAAGGCAGGATACACCCTGGATGGAGTGCCAACCCATCGCAGGGCACACACACTCACTCATTCACTCACACCCTACGGACAATTTTTTCCAGAGATCATTTCACTGTATTTTAAACTAAAATGTTGTTGTCTGGTCAAGCGGTCCCTTTCTTGAAAAAATCATAAAAAGGGTACTTAAGCAAAAAAGGTTTGAGAAGCACTGCCCTAACCCTTTAAAAGTTTTTGCATTTTTCCATTTTTTTTAAATATGGTTCTGTGCGATTATTGTAATAAGCTTTTGTGCCCACGAGGACATCAATTTTGGTCCCCAGAGTGACACGAGTCCCTATGAGTTGGTGTGTATTCAAAGTTCAAAACGACAGTAAATGAGTATGATATAATATAAAGGTTCTATGATACTTGAACAAAAGTTTTAAAGCTTAGGTCTATTGTAAAATGAGTTTAAACATTGACATTATAGAGTAACACACTTATCTCTGTGGACATAAGTTCTGTTCCTTAAATGCACAGGAAGTGTGTGTATGTGTGTGTGTGTGTGTGTGTGTTTGTGTGTCAGTCACAGTTTAAACAACAGCTGGACGGGTGAGAACTCAAGGGGAGGGTATAATTTCTTATTTCTGTTTCCTCTTTTTCCATTAATGCATGAGAGATTTGTACATAATGTAACATGAGTTTGGCTTGAGGTCTTCAGCCAGGCGTTATGAAATAAGCTGAAAGCTTGTGTAAGAAAACTCGCACTGGGAACTGTAAGTACAACCGTCTTTATATATCAGAATATTCTTCAAACATCGCTGCATGAATCTGAAGAATGTTGTGCTCATGTAGTGAACTAAAGCCTTTTGAGTTTAGAGATGAGTCGGATGTAAGTCTTGTGGTTTCAGTTAAAAACAGGATTAGTCATCACAAAGTGTATATATAAACGGTATAGTATATATAGGGGCTGTTCAATGGAAGGTTGCCAAGGTGACAAGTTACGTTACCCCATTTAATTGTCAATATGGTTTAAACCATGTCAATAAATGCACCTGTGTGTTACAGTAACAGATTTGTTTGAGTCATGATAAGGTTTGTGTCTATAAAACACATCTACACTGAGAAATCTTCACTGAGCTGTGACCACAGCCCCTGTGTTTAAAACATTCGACATGAAGCTTTCGAACGAGATCAAACAGAAACACAACCAGCGGGGCAGAAACGGCTCTGAGCGGAAACAGATGCTGATGCTTCATGAACACACACATGACAGAATTAAACATTCGAACAGCTCAAACATTCACTGTGTTTGTTGTGTTGTTCACATGTCAGAGCTGTAGTTTGAGTTTCTGTGTTGTCTTGCGGTTTCTGGTATTTCCACATCAAAATCGAGACTTTTTCCTCTCTTCTTCTTATGTGAAGCATTCGTCGCTGCATGAAATCTCACTGGCAAAGTTTGTCTTTTCACCATTCAATTAATATCTGATGAATATAATAAAGTCTTGCCATTGCTTTCACTCAGACAGACCTTCATCACATGGTTTGTGATGGTTCAGTATTGATGTGTCATGACTTTAAAGCAAATGATTGTGTTCATTCACTGTGTTTCTCAGTTGAGTCTCAGAGTTTTGATCATGGAGGCGACAGCCAAATATGACTTCAGTGCTTCAGCGGAGGATGAGCTGAGCTTCAGGAAAGGAGATAACATCAAGGTCTCTGACCTGCATAGCACATACATGTTACACTGACATACAACTGGTGTAAAACACTTGAAAAAAAACACTTTATTCATTTAAAGGTCCAGTGTGTAGTGTTTTTGAGGATCTATTGACGGAAATGCAATATATAGAGAACCATGTGTTCAGAGGTTTATAAAGACCACACATGATAAAAGGTCATGTTTTTATGATCTTAGAATGAGTTATTTCTATCTACACACACCCCTTACATGGAATTCATCATGTTGTTTCAGTAGCCCGAAACAGACACGCTGTTCCACTTAACGCGTTTCGTAAATACATGATCTTTTTTTATTATTATTTAGTATTCATTTATTTGTGTAAAAAAAGTCTGTATGAATACATTTGAAGACTGTATACTTACTGCATGCATTGAGTCATTTAAGAGTTTCTTGCCAATCTATTCCTCTGTTTAGACCCCGGCATTGTTTCTGTTAATAAAATTAAAATTAAAAATGACACATCGCTGCAAATAAATATGTTATCTCATTCAGGAAAGAAGCGAAAAAATGATAACATAATAGTGCTTGGAAAAGGAGGGGTGGAGAGAGCCGGTAGTTCAAATTGCGACTTCACTTCTAGATGCCGCTAAATTTCACTGACTGGTCCTTTAAAAGTTACAATTATGTTTTGTCTGGTGATACTGTGAAGCTGTTGAAGGAGGTGTTGAAGTGTTTTTGTATTCATCTTCAGGTTTTAGCTACCAATGACAACTGGTTCCGAGCAGAAATAAGCGGCATGGAAGGATTTGTGCCGCAGAATTACATCATCACACACTTCCCCAGGTAACTCGGGTTTCAGAGGTCAGAGGTCATGCATGTATCTGGAGTGTGTTGAGGATGCTGTAGATTCTTTATGTGATGACGCCATCTGTCTTCAGCTGGTTTCAGGAGAACATCAGCCGGCAAGCCTCACAGGAGAAACTGATGTCTCAGCCAATCGGATCCTTCCTCATCCGCGGCTCACAGAGTTCACCAGGAGACTTCTCTATTTCAGTCAGGTACAGGTTTACATTTGCAGAAGACATCTTCCAGTTTGAATTATAAGCAGTTTTCCTTTACACGGTCAAACACTGGTGTTTTGATCTCTGATGATTGTAAATTGTGCGTTTTTGACTTTCTCACTGTTTGTTTGTGTTTGTGGCTCTCAGACATGAAAATGATGTTCAGCACTTTAAGGTGATGAGAAGCAGAAGCGGGCAGTACTATCTCTGGGACGAGAAGTTCAGTTCTCTCAACCAAATGGTGGAGTTTTACACCAACAACTCCATTTCCAAACAGAGTCGAGTGTTTCTGCTGACAGAACAGCGGGTGAGTCGCCCTGAACCCAGAAGATCAGACAGACCAAAACCACTTAGGAACGGTCCAGAAACCACACAGAACACCCTAGCAACCGTTAGAAACAAATCAATATGTTATAATAGTTGAAAGGGTCTGCTTAATAGTGGAAGGTGTGAGCCAGATCTTTTTCGTTAATGCTTTTAAAGCTAGTTAACATCTCTCTGTCTCTCTATCTCCCTCTCTCTATCTCTCTCTGTGTGTGTCAGAGTCCATCGGACGTTCCACGCAGAAATCCTGTACAACCATCGGCCTTGTCTCAGGTAGAGCTTCATTCATTCATGTGTTGGTCTGATCTCATGACTCAAATGAAGTTTAATTGAAGTTTGTTTTTTTATTGCAATAGGGGAGACCCAACACTTGCAGGGCACCAGCTCTGCCCCGCCCCCCTGAGCCTCAACCACTTCCACAGGTACAACACTCACACACACACTTAATATCATATATATTATATTTTACGTTTTGAATTACAAGAACATGGGCATGTCCTCATAATGTAGGGGGCGTGGCCAAACACATGAACACACTGCATTGTAAGGACTGTGCCTCCTTATAATATAGGTCAAAGCAGTGCACACAAACACACACACAGTTGTTATGCAGGTGATGTCTTTGATTGTGTGAGAAGCTGATAAAGTGACCAGAGATGTTTTCATGTGTGTTTGCGTCTGCAGTCGTCTGGGACGTCAGTTCGAGCCATGTTTGACTTCACTGCAGAAGATCAAGATGAGCTGAACTTTCGCACTGGAGATCTTATTGAGGTTCTAGATCAGTCGGATCGTTTCTGGTGGAAGGGTCGTCTTCGTGGAAGAACCGGACTCTTTCCTGTCAACTACACAAATCCTCTTTAAAACTCATCACAGATGACGCAAACATCTGAGGATAGACAAACACACAATAGATTAATATTGTTTTATATTAAACTTCAGTATAATACAGAGAGAGGAGTTCAGTTGAACAGCTGAGCACTCACACATCTTAAGTCATTAATCTGCATAAAATGTTCTAAAACATGATTTAAAGTGTTTTTATTTAATAAATGCCACAGTGATAACTAAAGCTGAGAGTCAAGAGTCTTCATTAATGTTCCTAGTTTTGATGTGGACAAGTTATAAAGTTCATATTATTTATATTAACGGTCAAATAATCATGAAATAGAAAACAAATGAAGAAAAAGCTTCACTTTTCTGGGCAGAAGTAAAAGAATGTGATGTTGTCTTGTTTCGTACAATTGCACAAGATTAATTCTGTTTATATAACAAAGATTATATGATCACCAAACTAAATTCAGTTGATCGAGGTAACTGTCAGTTCTATCTGTCAAAGCATCCACGAAACATCCCTAATCACACGTAAAACTTTAACTCTCACGTTCACGCAAGTGTCGTGATAAAACAATGCTGTTTGTATTTCCTTAACTGGGAGAAAGATCAAATGTGATTGTCATTCATTCAGAAACGAACTTTTCTCTGGAACAGGATCAGTTGACCACACCCACCGCCCGCGCGCGCGCCCGAGCGCACAGGTGAGCTGTACTGAGTTCAGGTAAGAGTTTCAGGGCATGCAGACAGACAGGAGTTATGGCGGAGTCTCAGCTCGTGTGTATGGAGGACGGGCTCATGCCCGCCGAGGTGCCCGAATCCAACCCGCAGTTCTACTACAAAGAGGCGCATCGGGCGGCGCTCGAGGAGCTGCTGAGACACGGCGACGGAGCCTTTAAAACCCTCCTGAAGAAAGAGAATAGCACAGACTTCCTGTCAGCGCGAGAACTCAAGAACATCACTAACACCTTCGTCAAATGCGATGTCGTGGATGAAGAAGAGAAGGCGCAGAATGAAACGGTGAAAAAGGAGAATGAAGGCAAACAGCGGGACTCGGAGTCTCTGCGCTCCACCTACTGGCCGCAGATGTCTGACACGGAGGTGCCCGCGCTGGACCTCGGGTGGCCCTCATCCGGGCTCTTTAAAGGCGTGACCCAGGTCACCGTACACACACACCCGCCGAAAGGGAACGGGCCGCACATCAAAGAGGTCGTCCGGAAATTAATCCAGAAATCCTATAAGGTCAGACGATCACTTCCCCTAAACATTCCCCTTATAGAAACCATTTACTCCAGAATGTACTGAATACTGCATTACCATTTACATTTATGACGCTTTTATCCAAAGTGCCTTACTGTGCAATATCCTATACATTTATACGTAGGTATGTGCAATCCCCTGGGATCTGACGTAATGCTCTTATCACTGAGCTACAGGAAAACCACAGTTTACTATAGTTAATCCTACACAATACTGTAGTGGATCTTTCATGGGATTGATGGACCTGAAACCATGGTAACCATAGAGTCAGATGGGTGTGTAGTCAGCACAGCAGTCAGTGGTCTGATTAATATCAGACATCATTGAATGGTCAGTTCAGACTTGATCTGCTGCCTCAGAATGACTGTAGATAAAGACAGACGGACGTCATGGGTGTTGAATGGATTCTTAAGAATCAGATTCAGACATTCAGCTGTTCTGCAAACATTCAACATCATAACTCAACACACTCATCTGTTCTTATCTGTGAGAGAACGTTGATAACACATATTGTATATAAATCAGCTTCAGACTTTAGCAGGTGAGATCTGGTAGGAAAGCAACATTCCACATGAGAGTGAAAGTGTAGAAAGAGCCACACCTCTGTCATGTGAGGTGAATTCCTGTCACTCCACCAGATGACTTCTATAGAAAACTGTTGGAAAAGCTGTCATAACATCACTGAACTCATTTAACTTCCTGCAGGAAAAAAATCATTATTCATGTTAATATGATGGGTAAAATAAATAATATTTGCAGCATTTCCTGTCATTTATGCAGATAAAATGCATTGCATTGTTATACACTACAATAGATAACAATAATCAAAGTCGGCCTGAAAATATTCAAACGGTCATAAACAGGCTTCATTTCATCCAAGATATAGAAATTCACATTTTATTGACATTAATAGAATAAATGCTAAATATGAAAATATTCCGTACAGTGAGAAGAAACAGCCAGTAACTATCACAGGAAATGATGTCATCAGTATGTTTTAGTATTAAATGTGTAAACCTTTTTTGTTTTAGAGAAGACTCTCAAA
>NC_079547.1:445000-467500 GCF_015846415.1 Triplophysa dalaica | reverse complement strand
ACACACATCGGACACACACATCAGACACACACACACATCAGACACACACATCATACACACACATCGGACACACACCACACACACACATCATACACACACACACACACACACATCACACACATCATACACACACACACATCACACACACACACACACACACACACACACACACACACACACACACACACACACACATCAGACAGACACATCAGACACACACATCACACACACACATCATACACACACATCACACACACACATCAGACACACACATCACACACACACATCAGACACACACATCACACACAAACACACATCACACACACACATCACACACACACATCACACACACACATCAGACAGACACACATCAGACACACACATCACACACACACATCACACACACACACACACATCATACACACACATCACACCCACACATCAAACACACACACATCACACACACATATCACACACACACACATATCACACACACACATAATACACACACACACATCACACACACACATCAGACACACACATCATACACACACATCAGACACACACACACATCACAAACACACATCACAAACACACACACATAACACACACACATCAAACACACACACATCACACACACACACACACACACACACATCATACACACACATCACATCCCACACACACACACACACACACATCACACACATCAGACACACACATCATACACACACACACACATCAGACACACACGCACACACATCACATCCCACACACACACACACACACACACACATCACACACATCATACACACACATCATACACACACACACACATCAGACACACACGCACACATCAGACACACACACACATCAGACACACACATCATACACACACATCGGACACACACATCATACACACACACACACATCACACACATCAGACACACACACACATCAGACACACACATCATACACACACATCGGACACACACATCACACACACACATCACACACACACACACACACACACACACATCAGACAGACACATCAGACACACACATCACATACACACATCATACACACACATCACACACACACATCAGACACACACATCACACACACACATCAGACACACACATCACACACACACACATCACACACACACATCACACACACACATCAGACACACACATCACACACACACACTAGACAGACACACATCACACACATCACACACACACATAATACACACACACACATCAAACACACACATCAGACACACACATCATACACACACATCAGACACACACACACATCACAAACACACATCACAAACACACATCAAACACACACATCATACACACACATCGGACACACACATCACACACACACACATCACACACACACACACACACACACACACACACACACACACACACACACACACATCATACACACACATCACACACACATCATACACACACACATCACACACACACACATCAGACACACACATCACACACACACACACACACACACACACACACACACACACACACATCACACACACACACACATCATACACACACATCTGACACACACATCACACACACACACATCACACACACACATCACACACATACATCATACACACACACATCATACACACAAATCAGACACACACATCACACACACACATCACACACACACATCACACACACACATCACACACACACATCACACACACACATCACACACACACATCACACACACACATCAGACACACACACACATCAAACACACACATCAGACACACACACATCACACACACACATCATACACACACATCACACACACACATCAGACACACACATCATACACACACATCACACACACATCAGACACACACACATCAGACACACACACACATCATACACACACATCACACACACATCAGACACACACACACACACACACATCAGACACACACATCAGACACACACATCACACACACACATCATACACACACATCACACACACACATCAGACACACACATCACACACACACATCAGACACACACATCACACACACACACATCACACACACACATCAGACACACACATCACACACACACATCAGACAGACACACATCACACACATCACACACACACATAATACACACACACACATCATACACACACATCAGACACACACACACATCACAAACACACATCACAAACACACATCAAACACACACATCATACACACACATCGGACACACACATCACACACACACACATCACACACACACACACACACACACACACACATCACACACACATCACACACACATCATACACACACACACACACACACACACACACACACACACACACACACATCAGACACACACATCACACACACACACACACACACACACACACATCACACACACACACACATCAGACACACACATCACACACATCACACACACATACACACATCAGACACACACACATCATACACACACATCTGACACACACATCACACACACACACATCACAAACACACATCAGACACACACACATCAAACACACACATCACACACACACATCACACACATACACATCAGACACACACACATCAGACACACACACACATCATACACACACATCACACACACATCAGACACACACACACACACACACATCAGACACACACATCAGACACACACATCACACACACACATCATACACACACATCACACACACACATCAGACACACACATCACACACACACATCAGACACACACATCACACACACACACATCACACACACACATCAGACACACACATCACACACACACATCAGACAGACACACATCACACACATCACACACACACATAATACACACACACACATCATACACACACATCAGACACACACACACATCACAAACACACATCACAAACACACATCAAACACACACATCATACACACACATCGGACACACACATCACACACACACACATCACACACACACACACACACACATCATACACACACATCACACACACATCATACACACACACATCACACACACACACACACACACACACACACACACACACACACACACATCAGACACACACATCACACACACACACACACACACACACACATCACACACACACACACATCATACACACACATCAGACACACACATCACACACATCACACACATCACACACACATACACACATCAGACACACACACATCATACACACACATCTGACACACACATCACACACACACACATCACAAACACACATCAGACACACACACATCAAACACACATCACACACACATCAGACACACACACACACACACACACACACATCATACACACACATCATACACACACATCACACACACATCAGACACACACACACACACACACACATCATACACACACATCACACACACATCAGACACACACACACATCACACACACACATCAGACACACACACACATCACACAAACATCACACACACATCATACATACACATCATACACACACACATCAGACACACACACACATCAGACACACACATCAGACACACACACACACACACACACACACACACACACATCATACACACACATCACAGACACATCAGACACACACACACACATCAAACACAGACACACACATCACACACACACACATCAGACACACACATCACACACACATCATACACACACATCACACACACATCATACACACACATCACACACACACATCAGACACACACATCACACACACATCAGACACACACACACATCACACACACATCATACACACACATCACACACACACATCACACACACATCACACACACACACACACATCAGACACACACACACACATCACACACACACACACACACATCACACACACACATCAGACACACACACATCACACACACACATCAGACACACACACATCACACACACACATCACACACACACACACACATCACACACACACATCAGACACACACACATCACACACACACATCAGACACACACACATCACACACACACATCAGACACACACTCTGAATCAAAGAGCTGATGAGCCGTCTGTCATTGTGTTGACTGAACCGCCGCATTCAAACGTGTCACATGTTTCTCACAGAATGTCAGAACTCGGACCTTGACGGGTATTGGTCTGAATCTGTCGTTCGGTAAAATCCCAGGAAACGTTCACAGCAAGTACATGCTGATCGATGGAGATAAAGTCATGTTTGGGACGTACAGGTGAGTGTGTGTGTGTGTGTGCTTGTGAATTCTGCTGTGAAGTGTGTGTAAAGTTGTTGTTTTTTTCCTTCAGTTTCTCCTGGAGTTGTTCTCGTATGGATAGAAACATGATCACTGTGATGTCTGGACAGGTGGTGGATTTCTACGATAATGATTTCTGTGAACTTTATGCCATCTCAAACAAACTGGACCTCTTTAAAGAGTTTCACCTGGCCAAACCTCAAACAGGGACGCTGTCACGAGCCTCTGTGGCCAAACGCCCCGTTACTGCCTACTCTCGCTTCCAGGTCAACCTCGGGGACACTGCGCGCGGAGACGTACCGGCACACAAATACCACAACCCCAAATACCTGCTGTCGCTCGGACAGATCCCTGGATCCAGCACACCGCTTATCGACTTCATCAATAACTTGGAGCTGCCTGAACCGGGTCAACATGGCCCCGAAGAACAATTGGAAATCCCAACACATGTTCCTGAAGCAGACGAGCCCGAACAACCCAAACAGACCAATAAGAAGAAGCGCTGGTGGCCAACTTTCAAAAAGAAGCAAAAGATGAAAAATGAAAGTGTTAGTGAAGAACCCAGTCCAACAGACACAGATGACACAAGCAAACCCACACACGCCACAGAAGACACAACCAAACACACAGAAGACACAACCAAACACACAGAAGACACAGATGAACACACAGATGCAAACTCAAAGCCAAACAGTAAAAAACGTTTCAACTTATTTAAAAAAGCGAAATAAGATTGTGTCGAAGGACATTTGTTCATTTACATCCGGTGTGGAGATGTCTGTCACAGACTGAAGAGATGGACGCTCAAACCTCACAGTTCAGACCTCATAATAAATCTGTAAAATCATTTTAAGTTTTCTTTTAATAAAAGAGCCCTGCTTCAGGTGTTTGTTGTGGCTTGATCTTTACAGGACATAATGATCCTCACTGTACACTAGATTAAAGTGGACAGTTCACCCAAAAAATGAATTGACTCACCCTACAGGGCCGATCACATTATAACTACAACAATATCTGTACAACATTTATGTCCACACCAGCGGACGATAACACAAAGGTTTTGTTTATTTTCAGCCTGAGGGCTGCAGTGTTCTCAGTCACTAGAATGAATGTAGATGACATGCTGATGATGCTTTCCTTTTCATTCCCAAATGTCTTTTCTCAAAAACATGACAGCAAAGGCAGGATGCTCTGTCTGAAGGCTGAAGGTGCGCTCGTGTCCGCGACGTAAAGCATATATTTTGCCAGCTAAGCGTTACATATATAACATCCCCCTGTAAACACACCGTTTTCTCACCACTAGAGTCTCTCATTCAGACATAAGACCTGCAGTACGATCATCAATAGTCTAACGTTCCCCACCAGAAACTGTCAGACAGTGTGTTTTATCTCTCATCAGCTGGAGTAAAAAGGTTCTGAAAGTGCTCCCAACGATGTCGTTCTCTGTATCTTTATCTTTATGGTGTGAACCCCGCTATTCTCCTGAATCTTTGAAACTTTATTTTTTATAGTTATCTTTATAATGTGAACGGCCCTTTATGTTGTTTCAAACCTGTATTAATGTCTTTGTTCTGCTGAACATACAGGAAGATATCTGGAAGAATGTCAAATCACACCTCTATTCTCTCCCATAGTATTTGTTTCCTGTACTGTGGCAGTAAATGTGGATGAGATCTGTTGGTTGCTGACATTCTACCAAATATCTTCCTGTGTGTTCAGAAGAACAAAGACATTTATACAGGTTTGGAACAACCTGAGGGTGAGTGAATGATGAATTTTAAATTTTGAGTGAACTGTCCCTTTAACATTCAGAAGTGAGAGATGAATGAGAACATCTTTAGACTCACATTAACTCGTCTGCTCATAACATTCACATATTTCTGATATAAGTGTGTGTGTGTATAATGTTATCTTGGGTGAGTCAACTTACACCCGTGGTGATATTTAAAAAAAACTGTGTTGAGTTGTGATGTTGTGATGTGAAGACATCAGAGGAGGATCACACACTCACACATTAATCTTCTGTAGGATACTGCTGCCATCAAAAAGAAAAGAATGAAACTTTTGTGCAGTTCCCTGTGTGTGATAGTTCTGTGGAATGAACATGTGTGAACAGAAAGTCCCGACTGTGACATCTGAAACATAAAGGTGTGTGTATGTGATAAATGTTATCAGACGGGTTTAACGGACACTCGTCTCATGTGCTCATCTCACCCTCTGCTGTTCATTCTGATCACAGAAACACTTGTGTGTGCGCACGCATGCGCGTGTGTGTGTGTCAGCAGATGAAGGAAGTCTGGATGATGATGTTCTGCTGTCTCAGGATGTGGTTACTGGTGGGTGTGAATATAAGCTGTCCACTCCAACTGCCCCCTTACAACACACACATACACTCACACACATTTATGTTTTATTATCTCCATGGGGACAGTCCATATTTTATCCCCTAAACCTAAATATCCTAGAAAACGTTTTGCATTTGTAGATTTTCAAAAATGATCGTTCTGTACGATTTATAATCTTTTGTTCCCGTGAAGACCTCAGTTTTGATCCTTACAGTGACATGAGTCCCCATGAGTTGGTGTGTATTCAGGTTTAGGTCCCCACTGACATATATAAACATGTCAACACAAACACTCACATGTTGGGTTTCCATGTTTTAAGGGGACATTTCATAGACACAATGATTTTTATACTGTACAAGCTGTATATCATATTCTCTACCCCTTAACCTCACAATCACACAACACTTTTGGCTCTTTTCGATTTTCTAAAAAGTTCATTCTGTATAATTTATAAGCTTGTTTCCTCATGAGGACCAAAAAATGCCATTTTGTCCACATACCGTAGGGTTTACCCTTCCCACAAAACTCATCATCACTTTGTGTCACATAAGTGTGTGTGTGTTTGTGTGCGTGTGTGTGTGTGTGTGTGTTTGTGTGTCTGTGTGTGTGCGCGTGTGTCTGTGTGCGTGTGTCTGTGCGTGTGTCAGAAGAAGCAGGTTTCACATGTTCATACGGTCAGAGGAAGTGAGAGTTATGAAGTCATATCATGTTTCCTCTTTCAATGTTGCTGTTGGGTGAATAAAACTCTGAAGGAACACATTTCATCTTCATCTACTGGAAATTTGCTTCCCTTCAAATCTACAGGCCACACTTCAGAGATTTGTGAATTTCCTCTAAAACTCAACCACATCACATTTCTCAAGTCATCTATAAATACTGGATCAGCCTCACTCGACTCTACACAAGAGTGGTAGAAACACAATAGTGTAACCAGTAAACTCACATTTTGCTCACACAAGTTTGAATTTGTATAAAACATTTATCACGTTTGACTTTAATAAAACACTACAACAACTACACAACTATTTCTGCATGTGACTTTATGTCCCAAATAACATTTAAATAAGAAAATAATCATATAATCCATGAAATATATACAACATTTTTGTTACAAAAATAAATGTATTTTACACTCAGAACAGTGTAAATCAGTGAGAATGTGATTGGATGAAAGTGCAGATTTAAAAGAGCAGAAATCGCTCCAGTAACTGTGAACTGTGTAAGACAATCATAACACATAAAACACTCTTCTTCTGTACATATCAAATATATATATTCATATAAAACATTCATATAATTGTCAACATCACACAATTGTATATTTGTCAGAGTGACACACACATGTTGTTACCAGAATGACTTCAGCTGAAACACACACACACACACACACACACACACACGCACGCGCACACACACACACACACACACACATAAACATACGCAAACACACAGGTGTGATGTCACTCAGGAGTTTTATTGATGACCTTTTTCTTTCTGATAGACACGAGATCATAGAATGGATCTTTGGTAATGCTGGCCCTGTAGACACACAATCACACAACACGTTTACATTACACTTTTACAATATTGTGGCGTTGGCAGGCACGTTTGGGTTTTGTGTGTGTTTGACAACACCTGATAGATTCTATCCAATCATCTCTCTCCTCGGCTGCAGCAGCACAGATCGTGTATGACTGATGTTTGCCTTCCACCACACGACCGTCTGTTTCTGTCTTACAAGCTTTGATTCTCTGACCTCTGCTGTTAGGATTATACAATTCTAAACAATACTACACACACACACACAGAGAGAGAGAGAGAGAGAGAGAGAGAGATTTGTACTTTTTCAGTTGTGTTTGTAACTCTTGTTTTTAGTGTTGACTCTTATTAGGTTCTCACGACTGAAGAGTAATACAGAAAGCATTTATTGTAAAACAATATAGTTCATTTCTATTCTATCATGGGTCAGTGTTTGCTGTGGTGTGTGCACGTCTCACCGGTTTGCGAGGAAAAGAAACTTCTCTCACACACAGATTCTCCAGTGGAATTATCCCACGCGGCTCTTTATCCTATAATCACATTAATCTTATCTTCATCATTCTGACTGACTGAGAGAGAGAGAGAGAGAGAGAGAGAGAGAGACGTGTGTGGGGGTTCTTACCGTTGTATACTCAAAATAATACAAGCAGTTATCAGTAAGAATAAACCAGCGTCTTTTCCATGTTTTCACTCGACCGCCTGTGGACACAAAACTCTCTTACCAATATCTCACATCTCCTTAAATAACACTGAACTGAGAGAGAGAGAGAGAGAGAGAGGGATAGAGACAGAGAATGAGGGAGAGAGAGAGAGAGAGACAAAGAGAAAGAGAGAGAGAGAGACAAAGAGAGAGAGAGAGAGAGAGAGAGAGAGAGAGAGAGAGAGAGAGAGACAAAGAGAGAGAGAGAGAGACAAAGAGAGAGAGAGAGAGAGAGAGAGAGAGAGAGAGAGAGAGAAAGAGGGAGAGAGACAGAGAATGAGGGAGAGAGAGAGACAAAGAGAGAGACAAAGAGAGAGAGAGAGAAGGACAGAGAGAGGGAGAGAGAGAGAGAGAGAGAGAGAGAGAGACAGAGAGAGAGAGACAGAGAGAGAGAGACAGAGAGAGAGAAGGATAGAGAGAGAGAGAGAGAGAGAGAGAGAAGGATAGAGAGAGAGAGAGAGTGAGAGAGAGAGAGAGAGAGAAAGATAGAGAGAGAGAGAGAGAGAGAGAGAGAGAGAGAGAGAGAGAGATGTACCCAGTTTCAGGAGCCAGCCCTCTCTGTCAGGATTGAAGAATGTGTGTGTCAGATCATTCCCATCATCCTCTGGGATCTTGAAGGGTTCGTTGCGAATGCTGTTGTACAGATTCTGATGAAAACAACAACAGATTTTCAGGATAAGGATCATGTGACTCAACTCAACTTTATTTATGGAGAGCTTCTACAATGTTCATTGTTACAAAGCAGCTGTACATGAGACTATAAGCAAATCAATTAAAGTTATACACCTGTAAAAACAAGAAGAAGGTGAAAACACAGAAGACAGACACACACACACACAATATGCACATGTACAAACACACAAACATGCACACACACACACATTTAAGATAAAGGAGAGAGAAACACAGGTCAAATATGAAACAGACTATAAATTCCTTATGCAATATGAATTCTGTAAAACTTTTTAGTTCTAAAGGCCAGCGAGGTCTGAATCTGATTGGCTGCTCACCGTCAGCAGGTCATCAGGCAGGTCGCTGCCGTTGTTTATTCCTCTGTTCATGCTGATGAATCGCTCCAGCGTGGTTTTGTCCTTCACGTTGGGGTTGTGTAGACTCGTATTCAGCATGATGATGGCAAACGACAGAATATAACACGTGTCTGAAGACGTTAAACACACATGAAGAACATTATTCAGAATGTAAGGAAGGACTTCATCAAGTCAGAGAACACGACTCACCTGTGGACTGAAACACACCCGGGATACAGTTACAGTAGCGTGTGGCAAAAGCTTCCATCATACGGTCGATCTTCTGAGCTTCACCCGGCAGACGGAAACTCCACAAGAACTGCCTGAGGACCCACAGAGAACAACATGAGCTCTTCTGCAACATCTGACTGCAGGTCAACATGTGTCAGAGACGTTCTCACCGTAACGCCTGAACCAGGTTCAGATGTGAGAACTCGTGCAGGTCCACAAACGCTTTCAGGATCAGGAGGTTCATCTCCTCTCTGCACATATAACACAACATCATTTTATGAACAACACACAGAATAACAACACTCCTCCTGTGTTTCACATGATTTGTGTAGTGTTGTGTTGTGTAGTGTAGTGTAGTGTAGTGTAGTGTAGTGTTGTGTAGTGTAGTGTAGTGTAGTGTTTGTGTTGTGTTTGTGTAGTTTAGTGTAGTGTAGTGTAGTGTTTGTGTAGTGTAGTGTAGTGTAGTGTAGTGTTTGTGTAGTGTAGTGTAGTGTTGTGTTGTGTTGTGTTGTGTTGTGTTTGTGTAGTGTAGTGTTGTGTTTGTGTAGTGTAGTGTAGTGTAGTGTAGTGTTTGTGTTTGTGTAGTTTAGTGTAGTGTAGTGTTGTGTTTGTGTAGTGTAGTGTAGTGAAGTGTAGTGTAGTGTAGTGTAGTGTAGTGTAGTGTTGTGTTTGTGTAGTGTAGTGTAGTGTAGTGAAGTGTAGTGTAATGTAGTGTAGTGTAGTGTAGTGAAGTGAAGTGAAGTGTAGTGTTGTGTAGTGTAGTGTAGTGTAGTGTAGTGTTGTGTTGTGTTTGTGTAGTTTAGTGTAGTGTAGTGTAGTGTAGTGTTGTGTAGTGTAGTGTAGTGTAGTGTAGTGTTGTGTAGTGTTGTGTTTGTGTAGTTTAGTGTAGTGTAGTGTAGTGTAGTGAAGTGTTGTGTTTGTGTTTGTGTAGTTTAGTGTAGTGTAGTGTAGTGTAGTGTAGTGTAGTGTTTGTGTAGTGTAGTGTAGTGTAGTGTAGTGTTTGTGTAGTGTAGTGTAGTGTAGTGTTGTGTTGTGTTGTGTTTGTGTTGTGTAGTGTAGTGTAGTGTAGTGTTGTGTTTGTGTAGTGTAGTGTTGTGTTTGTGTTTGTGTTTGTGTAGTTTAGTGTAGTGTAGTTTAGTGTTGTGTAGTGTAGTGAAGTGTAGTGTAGTGAAGTGTAGTGTAGTGAAGTGTAGTGTAGTGTTTGTGTAGTGTAGTGTAGTGTAGTGTAGTGAAGTGTAGTGTTTGTGTTTGTGTAGGTTAGTGTAGTGTAGTGTAGTGTTTGTGTAGTGTAGTGTAGTGTAGTGTAGTGTTGTGTTGTGTTGTGTTTATGTAGTGTAGTGTAGTGTAGTGTTGTGTTTGTGTAGTGTAGTGTTGTGTTTGTGTTTGTGTTTGTGTAGTTTAGTGTAGTGTAGTGTTGTGTAGTGTAGTGTAGTGTAGTGTAGTGTAGTGTAGTGAAGTGTTGTGTAGTGTTGTGTTTGTGTAGTGTAGTGTAGTGTAGTGAAGTGTAGTGTAGTGTTGTGTAGTGTAGTGTAGTGTAGTGTAGTGTAGTGTAGTGTTTGTGTAGTGTAGTGTAGTGTAGTGTTGTGTTGTGTTGTGTTTGTGTAGTGTAGTGTAGTGTAGTGTTGTGTTTGTGTAGTGTAGTGTTGTGTCTGTGTAGTTTAGTGCAGTGTAGTGTAGTGTTGTGTAGTGTAGTGTAGTGTAGTGTAGTGTAGTGTAGTGTAGTGAAGTGTAGTGTAGTGTAGTGAAGTGTAGTGTAGTGTTGTGTTTGTGTAGTGTAGTGTAGTGTAGTGTAGTGAAGTGTAGTGTAGTGTTTGTGTAGTGTAGTGTAGTGTAGTGTAGTGAAGTGTAGTGTAGTGTAGTGAAGTGTAGTGTAGTGTTGTGTTTGTGTAGTGTAGTGTAGTGTAGTGTAGTGTAGTGTAGTGTAGTGAAGTGTAGTGTAGTGTTGTGTTTGTGTAGTGAAGTGTAGTGTAGTGTAGTGTAGTGTAGTGAAGTGTAGTGTAGTGTTGTGTTTGTGTAGTGTAGTGTAGTGTAGTGTAGTGTAGTGTAGTGTAGTGAAGTGTAGTGTAGTGTTGTGTTTGTGTAGTGTAGTGTAGTGTAGTGTTGTGTTTGTGTAGTGTAGTGTAGTGTAGTGTAGTGTAGTGTAGTGTAGTGTAGTGAAGTGTTGTGTTTGTGTAGTGTAGTGTAGTGTAGTGTAGTGTAGTGTTGTGTTTGTGTAGTGTAGTGTAGTGTAGTGTAGTGTAGTGTAGTGAAGTGTAGTGTAGTGTAGTGTAGTGTAGTGAAGTGTAGTGTAGTGTAGTGAAGTGTAGTGTAGTGAAGTGAAGTGTAGTGTAGTGTAGTGAAGTGTAGTGTAGTGTAGTGAAGTGTAGTGTAGTGTTGTGTTTGTGTAGTGTAGTGTAGTGTAGTGTAGTGTAGTGTAGTGTTGTGTTTGTGTAGTGTAGTGTAGTGTAGTGTAGTGTAGTGTAGTGAAGTGTAGTGTAGTGTTGTGTTTGTGTAGTGTAGTGTAGTGTAGTGAAGTGTAGTGTAGTGTTGTGTTTGTGTAGTGTAGTGTAGTGTAGTGTAGTGAAGTGTAGTGTAGTGTAGTGAAGTGTAGTGTAGTGTTGTGTTTGTGTAGTGTAGTGTAGTGTAGTGTAGTGTAGTGTAGTGAAGTGTAGTGTAGTGTTGTGTTTGTGTAGTGTAGTGTAGTGTAGTGTAGTGAAGTGTAGTGAAGTGTAGTGTAGTGTAGTGTAGTGTAGTGTAGTGTAGTGTAGTGTAGTGAAGTGTAGTGTAGTGTAGTGTAGTGTAGTGTAGTGAAGTGTAGTGTAGTGTAGTGTAGTGTAGTGAAGTGTAGTGTAGTGAAGTGTAGTGTAGTGTAGTGAAGTGTAGTGTAGTGTAGTGAAGTGTAGTGTAGTGTTGTGTTTGTGTAGTGTAGTGTAGTGTAGTGTAGTGTAGTGTAGTGTTGTGTTTGTGTAGTGTAGTGTAGTGTAGTGTAGTGTAGTGAAGTGTAGTGTTGTGTTTGTGTAGTGTAGTGTAGTGTAGTGTAGTGTAGTGAAGTGTAGTGTAGTGTAGTGAAGTGTAGTGTAGTGTTGTGTTTGTGAAGTGTAGTGTAGTGTAGTGTAGTGTAGTGAAGTGTAGTGTAGTGTTGTGTTTGTGTAGTGTAGTGTAGTGTAGTGTAGTGAAGTGTAGTGAAGTGTAGTGTAGTGTAGTGTAGTGTAGTGTAGTGTAGTGTAGTGTAGTGAAGTGTAGTGTAGTGTAGTGTAGTGTAGTGTAGTGTAGTGTAGTGTAGTGTAGTGTAGTGTAGTGTAGTGTAGTGAAGTGTAGTGTAGTGTAGTGTAGTGTAGTGTAGTGAAGTGTAGTGTAGTGTAGTGTAGTGTAGTGTAGTGTAGTGTAGTGTAGTGTAGTGTAGTGTAGTGAAGTGTAGTGTAGTGTAGTGTAGTGTAGTGTAGTGAAGTGTAGTGTAGTGTAGTGTAGTGTAGTGTAGTGTAGTGTAGTGTAGTGTAGTGTAGTGAAGTGTAGTGTAGTGTAGTGTAGTGTAGTGTAGTGTAGTGTAGTGTAGTGTAGTGTAGTGTAGTGTAGTGTAGTGAAGTGTAGTGTAGTGTAGTGTAGTGTAGTGTAGTGTAGTGAAGTGTAGTGTAGTGTAGTGTAGTGTAGTGAAGTGTAGTGTAGTGTTTGTGCTGTGTCACCTCTCCCCCAGGAACTCTCCGATGGCCGTCTTGTTCAGTCCTTCCTCTTTATACAGGAACTCAGCCACTGGCTCTGCTTTCCAATCCAGCAGCTCATTCTCCACAAGATACTTCACACCCTGAAACACACAAACATCACAACACACCTCAACTCTGCACACTACACACACACACACACACACATGCTCACATCTGGATTTGTTTCTGTATTTCAAACTCTTGTCTCTCTTCACTCAGACTAAAAGGATCAAGAGTTTGTGTGTCTCTCGTCTCTGCTCTCGGTGGTCTTGCTCTTTGTGTGTCAGTCAGCGTCACTAAACCACAAACATTACTCACAAAGCAAAAGAGGGTTTTGAGCTTCCTCAGTAATCACACAGTCTGTGTCTCACCTCCTCATCTAAACTCTTAAAATAAAGGTGCTTGAAAGGTTCTCAAGAGGGTACAATAGAAGATTCATCTCTTTCATTATCTAAAGAACCCTTTTTTGCCACAAAGAACATTTTGTGAAACAGAATGGTTCTTCAGATGTTAAAGGTTCTTTATGGAACCAAAAGGTTCTTCTATGGCAAGAAAGAATCTTTTGAAGCACATTCATTTTTTTTAAGCGTGTACACACACAAACTGCACATCTCTCATCTGATCAAACATGATCTCGTGGACATCAGATCTTCACACCACTGACCACAGATCCTGTCTGTCAGCGACGTCAACAGAGAGGAGGTGAGAGTTTACACTTCATCATCTCAAACTTCTTCTCACGCTGGAAACAATCACCTGACAGAACATGTCAATCACTCACCTTCTTAGGGTCCATGTTAAACTTCTTCTTTCCACTGCTGAAGCGCTTCTCTCTCTCTTGTATTTTACTACAATAACAGAGAAGAATGTCTCAGTCACGTCTCAGTAATGTCTCCAGTGACATCAGAAAGTGTTTCATTAGATCTCGTTAAAAAAAAAACATTTTGGCCGGTCCTCACTTTCTGAGACCCCTTTAAAGGGCTGTTTGAGGGACAAGACCTGGTTTTAGGGTTTAGGTTATAATCAGGTTTAGGTTATAATCAGGTTAAGGTTATAATCAGGTTTAGGTTATAATCAGGTTTAGGTTATAATCAGGTTTAGATTATAATCAGGTTTAGATTATAATCAGGTTTAGGTTATAATCAGGTTTAGGTTATAATCAAGTTTAGATTATAATCAGGTTTAGGTTATAATCAGGTTTAGGTTATAATCAGGTTTAGGTTATAATCAGGTTTAGGTTATAATCAGGTTTAGGTTATAATCAGGTTTAGGTTATAATCAGGTTTAGGTTATAATCAGGTTTAGGTTATAATCAGGTTTAGGCTATAATCAGGTTTAGGTTATAATCAGGTTTAGGTTATAATCAGGCTTAGGCTATAATCAGGTTTAGGTTATAATCAGGTTTAGTTTATAATCAGGTTTAGGTTATAATCAGGTTTAGGTTATAATCAGGTTTAGGTTATAATCAGGTTTAGGTTATAATCAGGTTTAGGTTATAATCAGGTTTAGGTTATAATCAGGTTTAGGTTATAATCAGGTTTAGGTTATAATCAGGTTTAGGTTATAATCAGGTTAAGGTTATAATCAGGTTTAGGCTATAATCAGGTTTAGGTTATAATCAGGTTTAGGCTATAATCAGGTTTAGGTTATAATCAGGTTTAGATTATAATCAGGTTTAGGTTATAATCAGGTTTAGGTTATAATCAGGTTTAGGCTATAATCATGTTTAGGTTATAATCAGGTTTAGGTTATAATCAGGTTTAGGTTATAATCAGGTTTAGGTTATAATCAGGTTTAGGTTATAATCAGTTTTAGGTTATAATCAGGTTTAGGTTATAATCAGGTTTAGGTTATAATCAGGTTTAGGTTATAATCAGGTTTAGGCTATAATCAGGTTTAGGTTATAATCAGGTTTAGGTTATAATCAGGTTTAGGCTATAATCAGGTTTAGGTTATAATCAGGTTTAGGTTATAATCAGGTTTAGGCTATGTGTGTGTGCGTGCGTGCATGTGTGTGTGCATGAGTGCATGTGTGTGTGTGTGCACGTGTGTGTGTGTGCATGTGTGTATGTGTGTGCGTCTCACAGATAAATTGACTCACTTGTCTTCTGCAGATTTGAAGCCCTGAATATCTGCCATGACGTTTTCAATCTGGTTCTTTAGTTTCTGTGAAAAATTAAGTGTGTTTTAGAGCTTGAGAAGTATTTTAATAACACAGCAAACACACATAGTATACATCACATGTACACACACACATTTACTGTCTCTTTGTGTCATTCACACAGATCATTTGTTCCTTTCACATGTATACTGGGTAACATGTTACAATAAGGTGCTATTTGTTAACAATTGTTGATGCATTAGCTAACATAAACTAACAAGGAACAATTTTTCTAAAGCATTTATTAATATTTATTAATTTTAATTTCAGCATTTACTAATACATTATTAAAATCAAATGTTGTCACTGTTAACATTAGTTAATTCACTAACATGAATAACTATATTGACATGAACTAAAATAAACAAGAATTAATAAATGCTGAAAAACTCATTGTTCTTTGTTAGCTGATGCATTTACTAATGTTAACTAATAACGTCTTGGTTACGTATGTAACCTCAGTTCCCTGATGGAGGGAACGAGACGTTGTGTCGAGAACGACAGATGGGGTTCGCCCTTGAGAACCAATCAACTCTGACTACTATAGAAAAGGCCAATGAAATTTGGCGAATGCAATTTGCATGCCGGGCTCCGCCCCCGGAAATCCGGTATAATAGGAGGCCGGCGTGCAGCATTCACTTACCTTTGTTCTGAAGAGCCTGAGACCTCTCAAACTGCAGCAGAATACGATACGTGTTCGTGGCATAAGGGACACAATGTCTCGTTCCCTCCATCAGGGAACTGAGGTTACATACGTAACCAAGACGTTCCCTTTCTGTCGGTCTCTCGACGTTGTGTCGAGAACGACAGATGGGGTTGCCTATGGAAAACGCCACAACGCTGTATCGCGTCACAATCTCTAGCGAAGCGACGGTAACAAGCCTGGGCGTGTCATCTCGAAGCTTTCGTGAGACTGTAACCTTCCAGTGTGGTGGTCGGGGGGTTCCAGAGCTTTCTTGGAGAAAGATGGGTACAGCCCTGACCGGTAACTTTCACGGACGGGGCCTTAGCTCTCTATAGGCGAGAGGCCGTCCAGATCAGTTTACACCGGGTAAGCGCGACTCTTAATCAGAGAAGCGCTACAGAGGCCACCTCCTACCCGTGGGGAGGAATATGGTGGATATAGGTATGGTCTCGTCCTTGGAGGAGAACGCATGGAACGTGCGGACTGAGTAGTTAACCGCGAGGTGGAGGCCCACCTGGGGAAGCTCATGGGTTACCAGGAGTGGGAACCATTCTCATGAGGATACATCAGACGGAACAGCCCACGGAGGGGGTGTTACAGACGTCCGGTAGCACTAGGTCCGGTTAGAGCTATCTGTGATAGCTCACATGGTATCCCGGCCTAAGGGGGAAGGCTGCTCTGCCCAGCCAGCCCCCAGGGGGTGCTTGTTTGGTGATGGATGGAATGCCTATTCTTAACCAGTGTCTGGGTAAGAAGGGAGGCTGGTGAGGTACCAGTTTCTTAGCGATGTGTTCGGGTAAGAAGAAAAGGTAAATAGCACACTGACCCAACCTGTTAGAGGGTGGAAAGGTGCTTTCGCAGGCATACGCCCCCCCGGATGCCAGTCCTACATGTCGCCACGCAGGACGTGGGCTGACACCGGGTTTACGCGAAGGTTGTTAACCCTTGCGAAGGTGTTTGGGCATAGCCCAACCCGCAGCTCTACAGATGTCTGCTAGAGAGGCGCTTCTGCCAGTGTCCAGGAGGTGGCTAAACTCCGTGTGGAGTGAGCCCTCACTGCCAATGGGCATGGGAGATTCTGAGATCGGAATGCCGTCGTAACGGCGTCCACGACCCAGTGCGCCAGCCTCTGTTTGGAGACAGCCTTCCCCTTCTGCTGTCCTCCAACAGACACGGAGCTGGTCAGAGCTTCAGAGCTCTGCGTGCGGTCCAGTACGTACTGGACACAACACTAATCGGGTTGGGTCTTCCTCCCCTATGGGGAGCGCCTGCAAGTTCACCACTTGGCCCCGGAGGGAGTAGTGGGAACTTCTTGGGCACGCACCCGGGCCTGGGTCTCAAGATAACGTGAGAGTTTCCAGGGCCGAGTTTAAGGCAATCCAGGGACACGGAGGATGCTCTGTGGTCCCCTACCCTCTTGAAGGAAGTGAGCGCCGTCAGGAGGGCCGTCTTACTCTATGAGGAAGATCGGAACCTCCGAGGGGCTCTTTGGGGGGCCCTGAGGCTCCCCAGGACCACTTAGGGTCCCAAGAGGGTATGGAGCGGAGATGAGGCGGATTCCGCCCTCTCGCTGCTTAGGAACCTGGTGACCAGGTCGTGTTGCCCTAGAAACTTTCCACCGACTGAGTCGTGATGAGTGGCAATAGCGACTACATACACTTTCAGTGTGGAAGGGAGATGTTAGTCTCCAGTCTCGTGAGGAGGGGAACACAATCCTGATCAAGCACCTCAGTGGGTCTTTCTCGTTGAGAAAGACACCAGGACGAGAAGAGGCACCGTCTAGAGGCGTGTAACCGCCTAGTAGATGGGGCCCTAGCCTGGGTGATGGTCTCAGCCGTATAGGGGGAGTAGCCATCTTAGGATCTTCTCGTCCCGTCTAGAGACCAGACATGGGTGTTCCAGAGGTCTGATCTGGGATGCCAGAACGTGTCCTTCCCCTGAGAGAGCAGGTCCTCTGTCAGGGGAATGGTTCAGGGGGAGTCGCTGTCCAGAGCATCGGCTCTGAGGCCAAGTGCGGTTAGACCGGTGTGGTGTGACCAATAACACTTGGTGCTCCTGCTCCCTGACCTTGCACAGAGTCTGTACAAGAAGGCTCCGGGGGGGAAGGTGTGCTTCCGCCCATCCCGCGGCCAGCTGTGCGCAAGGATATCCGTGCCGAGGGCAGGGACTATCAAGCGGGCAAATGGTGGTGTTACGGGAGGTGAACAGGTTTTACCTGGGCCTACCCGAACAGCCTCCAAATGAGCTGGACTGCACGGGGGTGGAGTCGCCACTCTCCACGAGGCATAAACTGGCGAGAAAGCACGTCGGCTGTCTAGTTCAGTTTGCCCGGGGTGTGTGGCCTGCAGGGAACGAGTCACCTGTTGACTCCACCGGAGGAGGCGTCGAGCAAGTTGTGTTTAGCTGCTGTGTGCGAACGCCACCCTGACGATCTGTATTCGCTACAGCTATAGTGCTGTCCTCGGAACAGCACGTGTATGTCTCGCACGAGAGGCCGTAGCCTGCTCAGTGCAAGTAGCATAGCCCACAACTCTTGGCAATTGATATGCCAGCGCAGGCGGGGGTTCGTCCAACACCCCACCTGCGTGCCCGTTGCACACTACACCGCACCCCTGCAGGGAGACTTCAGTCGTCACCACGACCTGCCTCATAACCTGCTCAGAGGGACCTGAGTCCGTCGAAAAAGTCATAAAGACTAGGGGTTATGGTGCGTCGGCAGCAGGGCGGCATCACCATGCGCCTGCTGCCGGTGTGCCACGCTCTCCTCGGAACTCGACTCTGAAACCAGTGTTGGAGCGGTGTCATGTGCATCAACTCGAGGGGTATTAGCCCGCGAGGACGCCATGTGTCCCAGGAGCCTCTGAATTGTTTCAGGGGGACCGCTGTCTGCCTAAAATGTTCATTTCAGACAGTTCAACACTGGTTGGGCACAACTGCGGACAGGTGTGCCGACATGGTGACAGAGTTGAGTTCCATACCGAGAAAGAGGATGCTCTGCACTGGGGAGAGCTTGCCCCTCTCTTGGTTGACCTGGAGTCCCAATCGACCTAGGTGCCGGAGCACCAGGTCCCTTTGTGTACATAACAGATCTCGCGAGTGTGCCAAGATAGGCCAGTCGCTGAGATAGTTTAGTACCCGCTCGCCTTCCTCCTCTCAGGGAGAAAGGGCGGTCAGGGACAGACCGAAAGGGAGGACTCTGTACTGATATGCCCGCCTCTCGCACGCGAACCGTGGGAACGGCCGGTGTCGAGGAGGATCGAGACATGAAAGTAAGCGTCCTTCAGGTCGATTGCCACGAACCAATCCTGACACCTCATAGATGTCAGGACGCGCCTCTGTGAGAGCACCCTGAATGGCAGCTTGTGAAGGTGCTCTGTTCAGGGTACGCAGCCTTTGGGGGCAACCCGCCGTCTTTCTTGGGAACGATGAAGTGCGGGTGGTGACCCACTGAACATCTTGGTTTTGAGGGACGAACTCGATGCCTGTTTTGCCAGAAGGGTGGTGACCTCTACCCGAAGTACGGAGGCGTCCCTGCCTCTGACAGAGGGAGAGATGATGCCCCGAAACTTGGGTGAGTCTCTGGCGAACTGGATCGAGTAACCAAGACGGACCGCCCTCATTAGCCAGCGAGACAGTGTGGGCAGCTCTCGAGCTCCCAGGGACTGTGACAGGGTGACCAAGGGGACGGTCTGCTTCATCATTCCCACGGGGGGTGGTTCGTCGGCTGGCAGAGCTAACCATGTCGCGGGGAGTCCCCGGAGGGAAGGTTTTTGCTCCGCCTGCTTACCTGCCTGGCGGGACAACGGCACGCACTGTCGGTTTGAGAGTGGTGACGGCTGTCGTATGTGTACGACCTCACGCCTCGCCAGGGTGTGAGGTCGGTTCGCCGAGCACAGTCCAGTGGAGTGTGCGATCGGCTGCAAGTAAACCCGGGGAGAACAGAAAACTCAGTGAGTAAGTGGGCGCCAAGCCCTAACAAGGGCCCGGCTTTGGTGACGAGGCAGGAGTCGTCCCGTACCGACCGATCAGAGCCGTGGCTGTGAAGGTTCGGGCCCGATGTTGTTCTCCCTGGGGTCTTCCCGTCAGTGTCCCTTCTCGCGAGGAGGTTGCTGACGGGGTGGAGGTTTCCCCCTCGACCTCTGCTTCCGGGGTGCCGCCTGTGGGGGCACAGGAACCGGAGCCGATGTCGAAAGGGTCCTGGGTTGCAGGGAAGCAGACGTCACGTGAGATCTCGGAGGCCTGTAGGCGGCCGAGTCGCGGCGTGAAAAAAATGTGGTTAATTGCCACTGTCTGCTTCGCCGTCAAAAAACTGCTGAGCGCAGTCCTCGACGGTGTTACCAACAACCCACCCTGCGAGATGAGTGCATCAAGAAAGCGGACTTCCTTGCTGTCACTCTTCTGCACAAGGTATAGCCGGGGGTGTCTCTCCTGGACCACTACCGTGGACATCGTCCGACCCAGGGCCCGTGCCGCCGCCTTAGTCGCCCGTAGAGCGCTGTCAGCGGTGGCACGGAGATCCTGCATTATACCCGGGTCGGCCTTACCCTCGTGGAGCCCTCTCAACGCCCTGGCCTGGCGGACCTGCAGGATGGCCAAGGCATAGAGAGAGGAGGCAGCCTGGCCCGCAACCTCGCAAGCTTTCGACACCAGTGATGCCGAAGTCTTACGTGCTTTGGACGGTAGGAGTGGTCGATCCCCCCCCAGGTGGTAGCCGTCCGCGGCACAGGTGCACCGCAGGCGGACGTTCCACCCGGGGGATCTCGACGCAGTCCTTGGCTGCCTCACCATCGAGGGAAGTAAGGGAGCCGGAGCTGGTTTCACTGGAACGGTCCGTGAGTGGAGCGTTCCAAGTTTTACACAGCTCCTCATGCACCTCCGGGAAAAACATGGCACCCGGGGTGGGCGCGGTTTGCACCGCGCACCGACCTCGGGAACCACGTATCCCCGGGTTAGCACGGATGACATCACTTCTGCTTCCTCCTGAACTCGACCGCTGGGGGTGGAGTTTGGATTCGGCAGAGTCGGATGCCAGTCTCCCTCCGATGCTGCGAGCGACATCTCATCTACGTCACACATCGTTTCCGAGTGTGTGCGTGAGGATCCGGACGGTATGCCACCGCCGGTTGGGGAACGTTCAGAAGAGCGAATCGGGGTGCGATCGGCCCGTGAGCACTTGGCTGGCGGGTTTACGTTCGCAGAGTTCCCCGTATCACTAACGCTGCTAACGTGGGTGGTCATCGGGGCCGTAGCCACAGATGTCACAGCCCGGGTAGCAGACGAAATGGTGGCTGGTTCCCGTAGGAAGACAGCCACCCGTGACCGCAACTTCTGAATGACAATCTGCCCGCAGTGCAGGCAGATGTGTCAACGAACGCTGCTTCAGTGTGCTGGACGCCCAGACACCTAATGCAGCGATCGTGTCCATCCCCCTCCTCGATGAGGGTGCCGCACCCAAGAGAACAGCGGGACATGCCGCGCTGGAGAATGCTCAGTCAGTCCTGAAAAGGACTTTTAGAAAAAATCTCTAACACCTCCGGAACCGCCGAGACGCCCAGGGGAAGGTCGCTGCAGGAAGGGACGATCCGCTGTAACACGTCGTAGCACCAGCGTGTAGTTGTAGAGGATTGAATCCTGAGTTGTACTCATGAGCGATGGCTCTGAAGAACAAAAGGTAAGTGAATGCTGCACGCCGGCCTCCTTTTATACCGGATTTCCGGGGGCGGAGCCCGGCATGCAAATTGCATTCGCCAAATTTCATTGGCCTTTTCTATAGTAGTCAGAGTT